>NC_141993.1:53938523-54238523 GCF_049901715.1 Pseudonaja textilis | reverse complement strand
ATTTTTAGTTAAAGTCTTCCAAACAGTTTCAGCTGATTAAGTGGACTGTCAAATTACATCCTGACCTTAATATGTTAACCTTTGTGGCGAGGTTTTATAGAATTCAGATAGTATATGGATTGGAAATAACAGGGTCCTCCATTGCTAGAAAATAGCAATAGCACTTAGACTTATATACCACTTCACAGTGCTTTACAGCCCTCTCTAAGTCAGCATATTGCTCTCAACAATCTGGGTCCTCGTTTTACTAACTTCAAAAGCGTGGAAGGCTGAATCAACCTTGAGTTGGTAAGAAGCGAACTCCTGGAATGAGCAGTGAGTTAGCCTGCAAAACTGCATTCTAACGACTGCACCACCACAAAATGCTTGTGTATTTGTGATGTTAGCAGGTAGAAGAACTAATCCAGATTTAGATCAGCAAACCAGGCTTAGTTTGTATGAGACTGTATTACATAGCCAACTAGAAGTAGTGCTTTGTAATACAGCAAAACTAGAGCTCGTAAAGGGTTAAGGTTTCAGTGAATATCCTGAAAGTTTGGATATCCAGAACATTCAGTTATCAGAAAAGTTATAAACTCTAAGTGGAGAAGTGACACACACATACTGCCTGTAGTATGTATGTATAGGATGCATGCATAATTGTCTCTCTTTAATATATTTAATATTTATGGGTAATGCTGGCATTTTTTCCTATACATAGCTGTGGCTCCTCTGAATATCTGTATATATTCACATGATATAATCTGTATTTCTATTTTTTTCACAAAAGCAAGAATAGTCATGTAATTATGTCTTCTACATTTTGCACAAGATGCAGATTGCCAAATTAATACAGTACCATGAAGGAAAAGAAGATAATAATGCAATAATATTTTCCATTCTATTCTTATTCTATTTTTCTTAAAGATTACATTGTTAAAATGTGTATACTATTATACTTATTCATATAGATGTTTCTTGGCATAATGTTGTAATGTCAACTTCTGGATCCTAAAAGAACTTGCTCACTCTTATCCCTCCCTTTTAAAAATATTAATGAATAATAAATATTTAAAAAATTAAAAGACCATATATATTTATTTTCAATTAAATACTGTAAATACTGTAGGGCAGGGGAGCTACATTCTATATTCTTTTTTTACTTATTTATCACGGGTGGGATTCTATTGGTTCTGTCCATCTCTGTAGAACCGGTAGCTCTGAAGAGCAGCAGACAGAGAATCAGTTCTATGTCTGCTGCTGTTTTGGCCCACCCGCCTGCCCGGGGTCTTACCTGACCTTTATTTCCTGCTTTTTTCAACCTCAGCTACCGTGCGAGGCACAGCTACAGTTGAAAAAGCAGGAAAAAAGTGCTTTTTCAAACGCTGCTTCCCTGCAGGCAGCACTGCTCAGCTGTCCAGGCAGCAAGCTGACAAAGATTTACATGCGCGCGCAGCATGCTCATAAATACCGAACCGGTAGTTAACCTTGTTGGATCCCACCCCTGTTTATTTATGACACAGTTATAATATTTGTTTAGGCAAACAGATTTAAGATAACAAGATCAAACAATCTGACAAATACTACAATCTATGATGTCAACTCTAGTGGATGGGGGGAGGGGTAGCTGAGAATGCTACAAGGTTAGTCTTAAAGGAGCAATCTGTCTTTCTGCTTTTTATCCTGAGTCATTCCCTGAATATTTTCCAAACTGGTTTGTCCTTTTTATACAGAAGAAGCTAAAAAGTCATCCTATGTACATTATTAGTCTATTTTTGCAATGTATTAAATACCAATGGAATGCAATTTATTAAATACCAATTTAATATTGGTTGAAAAAGGAAAAAACTTTGAGAATGCATTCTAAATATGAGATAAAAATGTTATCCCAGAACATATTATATGCAAATCTTTTCCTGAGCATCTTTTTAAATATTTAAGACATCATCTTATTTTATTCCTTCTGAAAGAAGCTACATTTGAACAACTTAAAGCAATTTGAATTTAGCCACCTTTTTTTGTAATGTTCAGTCAAAGAACAAAAGATAATCTGCTTTCTCTATAAATCAAGGCAAACAAGAGTTATTTGCTATTCAGCCTAGGAAACTCAATTCACTTGACCTATCCATCACAGGCTTCTGTGAATGACTAGGAGCAGCTTCTGCAGTGTGATTTGCTGGCAAAGTGCAGCCCCCTGGATTGCTGCCTCCTCCTCCTCTGAACTGCAGTCCCTTCAGAAAAGCTCCTGTAGACTCCTGGCATTATTCAGCAATAAGGTAATGAGTTTACAGCATGAAACAAAAGTGTGTCCTTCACAGCTGACTGGCAAGGAATATGTGAGTAAAATTGGGATTGGAAGGATGCTGTTGGACAAGTATATACAGCCATCTGGCTTGTTTTCTGTTCCGTATTCTAAGATAGTGCCCTGAAGCATCAAAAGCTGGAAATGTGTGTCTCAGCCAGTCTAGTATAACTCTGACCCATTGCTGATTCGGCAGTGCAAAATTGCTTAGTAAGTGTTCTTTCTATAGTGAGATAATTCTGCATTGCAAGGTCAGAAGAAATCCTTGTCACATTTTAAGCAAAGCTTGCTGAGTACATTGCATATGTAAGTGGATCTATGAGCACATGCATCGAGTTATTGGCCATGGATTTGTATGAAATCAATAGTGCTCTTTATTTTCTCCTTTTAAGTTGTGCATAAATGTGTGGACGTGTTCTGCATTCAGGATAATGTGTTCCTAAATGTGCATGGTTTTGCAGCTTGTGTCTAAGGAGAATTTGCATTGTGATCACAAGGAACTCATTTGTGATGTGTCCAGGATAAAAAAAAGAAATATTCAGATTGGCTTCTGAGACGCTGCTCTAAGTTTTTATGAAGCCATTCTGGAATAATTACAAGATTTTATAATAGGTCTATAACTTGGTACCAGAACATGTTTGTTTGTTTGTTTGTTTGTTTGTTTGTTTGTTTGGGTTGCAGAAGGCCTTATTCCTAGCATCTAAACAAATGAAGGAAATAATCTTGTCTGTAACCTTGGTGAACCATTGTTATCTATGGGCTTTAATAGATTAGTTAGAGAGTCTGATGTACTTTCCTTCATGTATTAACATATTTCAAGCATCCAGTTAATCAGATAACTTTAGGTAATTTCATTTTATGTCATTTTAGCTAATGGTATATCTTAAACTACTTGAGTACACAAAATTGTGTATTTGAAAGGTACAGATTAGTCCCTGGACATTACTTAATGCTGTGTTTTCTTTTTTATATTATAATTTGAATATTTTAAATTATAGCCTGAATGAAACTTAATCTTTAAGGGAATGTTTTGTTGAAGCGAATGATTTAATGATATAGAGAAGAATCACCAAAGCGAATAGCAAAATTTATGATTAAATTAATTACTTAAATATTTTTAAAGAAAGCAAGGCAAACTAACATTTTTTTCTAATTACTGGAACATAGAATGGACAGTGTTCACTTTTTGCTTCGTTGACACACATAACAAAAATGGCACACATAACTTTTTCTGGATTACCGTACAACATAATCCATGTTCAAAGCACAGCAATGCACAAATAGTTAAATATATTATCTTCTACCATTTGGCTTCTTTTGATAATATTGTTCCATGTTATGGCGTCTTAAAAGATGCAGCATAAACAAGGCCAACTCTATGTTCTGAAGTCCAGTTTCATAGCTATTGTTATTATTGCTATAGCAATTGTTTAAGTTATTAATTTAACTAGATATCTAGGGGTGGGATAGAACAGGGTTAACTACCTGGGATTTACAAGCTTCCCTGCACGCTGTGAGCAGAGCGCCTGTAAATCGTCATCAGAATGCTGTGTGCAGAGATGCAGCCTTTGAAACAGCCCTCTTTTCCTACTTTTTTAACTGCATCTGTGCCTCGTTCGGCAGCTGAAGTTGAAAAATCAGGAAATAAAGATCAGGTAAGAGCCCGGGTGGCTGGGGGGTGGGAGGCAAAAACATCAGCAGACATAGAACCGGTTCTATGTCTACTGCTGTTCAGAGCTACCGGTTCTACAGAGGTGGACAGAACTGGTAGAAACCCACCCCTGTAGATATCCCTGGAAAAACTGCAATGTCTCAGCCATGATTGCAGGAATACTTTTTATAAAATACTTGACTACTTGGAATGTATGATTATAAATTAGCATAAATACTGTGAGAGAACCAAATGAAAATAAATCAGTGGACAGTTGGTCATAAACACATAAAAGAACTAAGAAGAAACACGTAGCTACTTTAGAGCAATTTCTTTTATTGTTCTTCACCTACAGACAGAATCTTGCCAGATTAAAGCAACTAATACATAACTACAGATATACTCTGAGAAAAGTAAGCTGTTTTAACCCTCTTTCGGCTGACTGAGTTCCACTACCTCTTCGCCCACTGAAAAGCAGGCCTTCCCACCTGGGAATCCTGACTACTGTACTTTCTAGCACATGGCTAACCTTCATGGTTGACTGTGAGGTTAATGGAGTAAGACTACAAGGATTAAATTGTAAACTGCCTAGAGTCATTGACTGAGATGGGCAGCAGTTTGGAAAGAAGTTAAAATACAGCATAAAACATAGTGCAGCATGAAACAGTACAATGATGGTAACTGGGACTGGAATTTCTTTTGCTAAGTAATGTGGTTGTAAAGTCATTCCCTGTGGTGGAATATATATATTTAAGTGAAATATTATATTTAGTAACTACTTGAAATAGCGTTTTAGCACCAACTGTTAAGTTTTTTTGAAAATTGTACTGAAAGTATTTTTATCTTCTGTGAAATTCATGTCTGTTGAATCCATGATATACAAATGGCTCAAAGGGGGTTAGTTGATCAACGCTGAAGAAAGAGGTATTTACATATGAACTACTTCTGTATTTGAAACAAGCATGGACATCTGCAAAAAGAGGGATGATGTTATCACACAGATACCATGACATCAGTCCTTGCACAAGATTTTTGGAATGTAAATATATCAGGAATAATGGGTTTTATGTAATGACATCACTTATGTGTGCTGTTAGAAGCACCTGCTTTCTTTTGGCCATCATTGTGATTTACTGCACATGTCACTGTAAATAAACTTGTGTTTCTATTTTCTTCATGGGTTACAGTGTATGAATTATTTTTCTAAGTCTATTGCCATTATGCAAACTAGCTTTGGATAGCTACCTGTTTTTTCCATATCAAGGAACTAATGACAGCCCTATCTAATATAAGCTTTAAAAAGAAGCTTTCACAAAGAGGCTAGGCACAATTGGCATATTGCATATGCCAATCATTTAAATATCCAAATGTCAAATCTCCTTCTGATTGTATTGAATGAATTTAAGTAGTGGGAGAACATAATGAAAAAAAATATATAATACTTAATGAAACTTGAAGAGCCTAAAATTATGCTTAGTTTATGCTAATCTATGACTGTAATAAAGATCTGATATGAGGTTTAGTTTTCTGATAAGTGAGGGTGCCAAATACTTTCTGTCCAAAAAAGCGAAATATGTGTTCAATTAACTCTTTTCTTTTATTGTCTTAAGCAGATATTTATTCCTGTAGATCAAAGTGGTTTCCACACATACAGTATTTATGTTCTCTGAATATTGGGAATAACTTTTCAAGTTAACAGGCTTTCCTAATCAGAACATAACAATGACACCCCATGGCATTTTGATGTAATTTGGCAGTTTATTCACAGGTATTAGTCAGCTAAATAAGAAAATTCTGCAGAATAAAATGAGGTCATATAAAATGTACCATCCTTGGGTTGTTTATTAGTGTGCTAATGAATATGTAGCTTCAATTTAACTTGTTTTTTTTCTTTTTCTTCCACAAATTAATGATCTATTTCTAGAACACACATGATGACTTTGAAGCTAGTAATTATTGTACTTTTATGACACTACTATTCTCTCTGGTCTTAGAGTCACTGACTACCCATTCAACCTAAATACAAAAGGTATTAGTGACATATATATGTTGTTATATAGAACTGTCACGATGCAGTGGTTTACAGGCTATTTCTACTGACTGCTGGCTGCCTGCAATTTGGCAGTTTAAATCTCACCAGGCTCAAGGTTGACTCAGCCTTCCATCCTTCCAAGGTTGGTAAAATGAGAACCAGATTGTTGGGGGAAATATGATGACTATATAAAACACTGTGAAGCAGTATATAAGTCTAAGTGCTATTGCTATTGCTATTGTAGTTTCTATAGCAGACTCAGTTTGATCTAATGGTTAAGAATTAGAAACCAGGAGACTGTAAGTGGTAATTCACCTTGGGCAAAGAAGCCACGTATGTGTCCAGTACCAAGAAAGTGCTGACAAACCACTTCCACAAATATTGCTAAGAAAACTGCAGAGATTTATCCATATAATCACTAGGGGTCAAGGTTGACCTGACAGAACATTAAAAAACAATATTCTCTGAACACACAAAAATATGACAAATATATCCCAAATTCTTAAGTTAAAAGATGAGGTCTTTGTGAGAGGCTTCAATTGGGACTTAAAAAGAAAAAAGAAACATATGTCTTTTTGGTGTTTTATGAAATATATGCAGAATACAGCATTTGCAGTCCATGAAGTCTGAGGTGGTAGTTTCAAGAATTTTTCTTCCAAATGTACTTGAACAACTTTGATGATTGATCTAACAAATGTACCCATGGCTGGGCCTGGTCTGCGAATACCAACGGAGCTGAATAAGATCCACCATGATGAAGGCTATCCTCTTGATCCTGAGAGCTACTATGATATCACCATGGTTTCCAACTTCAGAAGAAGCAACAGCCCTTCCAATAGAAGCAGGCGCAGGGCTCACTTCTCTCCCAGCATAAATGAAAAGGCAAGTTCAAGAAAAAGGAAGAGCTAGATGATGGTTTGTTTGGGGGCTGACCTACTATGGGGTGGAAATTACAAATTTAGACCCGAAAAGGATGGGAAAGAAAAAGAAAATAGGAGGGATATTCAAATTCATTGTTGCCACTAGAGTGTAAAATTATATTGTAGTTAGCTATATAAAGTTTATACTTTTGTATGCTTGTTGCTGTCCTTAGATGTGATAATCATTACTCTTTTAAAGAATAATGGACTACATGTAATACTGGAATTGTTTTTGCTCAAAAAGCAGTACAAAAACCCTAGTGTTTTATGCATAGAATATGAATTTGCTCTGGGAAGGAGACGATTTTATGCTTTTTAAGTAAGAACTAATCTTTTGCTCCCTGTTCTCTCCATAGGAAAATCTCCGCTTATGGATCCCTGAAAACATTCAGAAAAAAGAATGTGTTTATTTTATTGAAAGGTCACAGTTGTCAGATTCTGGGTAAGAAAACTACTCTGATTAACTTTATCACTAGGAGAACTTCAAAAGAGGACAACTAGAATTAATCAGGGAGGTTTAGACTCAGTAAAGGCTGGAATGTTAGAACATTTTAGCTTAGAAAAGCTGTGATACTGCAGACAACTCCAATAATATTTCAGCAAGTGGAAAATCACTACAAAACACATAATTGGAGGCAGCTTTTGATATTTCTGATGTTGACAGCAAAGTTTATTGCTTCTTTTTATAAAGGAATTGTGTTAATGAATTTTGTTTCAGAGAGAAACATGATGAAGGATTATGCTAAACTATTTTCAGTCAAATAAAAATGATTAAAAGGCTAAGGAACACTGGAATATTTTAGAAAAATCATCTGGCATTATTTTTAAAAGTGAGAAAGGAAGCTCTAATGCAGGGGTTCCCAAACTTGGCAACTTTAAGGCTTGTGGACTTCAACTCCCAGAATTCCTCAGCCAGCATTGTAATATGTCTTAAAGTTGCCAAGTTTGTGGAATCTATAGCAAATTACATGGAATCTATAGCAAATTACAACTCTTAGATAAAATCTTATTAGGATCAAATAAAAAGAATATCTCTAAATTTTATAAATATTTATTGGAGGTAGAATTAGAGCAAGAGATAGTGAAAGGGAACATGATAATGTGGAGTAGGAATATTGGAAGAAGCATTACATTAACAGAATGGGAAAAGATCTGGAATAGAATCATTAAGATTACAAAATCTGCGGCGTACAAAGAAAATATGTATAAAATGTTATATAGATGGCACTTACCCCCTTCGAGGTTAGCGAAAATGAACCCAAACTCTAGTCCAAAATGTTGGAAATGTAAAAACATAGAGGGAACCTACTTTCATATGTGGTGGACCTGTAAAGAAGCCCAGAAATACTGGCAAAAAATTAGAAAATGGCTGGAGGAGATAAACCAAAGAACAAATTGAATACAAACCAGAGTTCTTCCTACTAGGGATCTCTGATAAACATTTTCCTAAAAAGACGAAATATATAATAATTCATATTCTAACTGCAGCCAGATTAGCATTTGCCCAGTGCTGGAAATCATCCCGTTTACCTACAGATCAATTGGTCATTCAGAAAATATGTGACTGCGCAGAAATGGACAATTTAACCATAGCTCTTAAAAATAAAGAGTCTTCAGCATTTGATAATAATTGGAATGCGTGGTATAATTGGTTATATCAGAGATAAACTGTTCAATGAGCATAAATAAGCATAAATAACCATAAATAGTGATAAGATGTGTATATTTAAAGTAAGGTAGGAGAATTGGATCTTGTAGACTGTCAAAAAGAATATCTGTCTGGTTTTAACGTATTTTCTTTTTTCTTCCGTCTCTTTGTTTTTTTTCTCTCTTTTATACTTCTTTTCTCCTTTTTCGGTCGCAAGACCGAGCGTTTTTTTTTGTTTTTTTTTCCTCTCTCTTTCTCTTCTTTCTTTCTTCTTTTTCTCTCTCTGTTTCTTATGTAATGTTGTTATGTTATTTTTTTAATTGTTAATTCAATAAAATTTATATATACACATAAAGTTGCCAAGTTTGGAGACCTCTGCTCTAATGTGTATAAATAAATAAAACTGATATGCCCAAAATATTCAAATAACACTTGAAATGCAAGTAAATAAACCTAGCATAGGCATATTGAGTAGTACTGATGTTTACTTTTGTAATGACTGGGAATTTAGAGAACTCCAGTAGTTAATCTTCCATCATCTGATGCATTGAATTGCATTTTGCAGAATTCCCAATCGGCTTGCCACTTGCTATCTTTATTCTTGCTAATTAAAATTGTTATAAGCACATTGGACATTTCAAAATAATTGTTCATATCCAATTTGAACAATCTATTTTGTGCTGATTGTGCTTGCAAATATTGCAGCTCTCTGCACACTCGAAAATTTTATGTGGTTTATGTCACTACAGCATTTTCAATATTTAATTTTAAGTTACTTGTGCTTTTGTTCAGGAAAGTGGCATGTGAATGTGGCTATCTCAGGGAAGAGCACTTAGAGGAAGCCATAAAACCTGTCATGTTCCAAGGGAAGGAATGGGACCCCAGAAGACACGTCCAGGAAATGCCAACAGATGCCTTTGGGGACATTAGTTTTACAGGCTTGGGGCAAAAGGTTGGGAAGGTGAGTTAACTTGGGATTGAAAGTGTACCCTCAAGGAAGATATACAGGTACTCCTTGGCCAAAGACCACAATTGAGGCCAACATTTCTGTTGCTAAGTGAGACATTTGTTAAGTGAGTTTTGCCCCATTTTATGACCTTTCCTGCACAGTTGTTAAGTGACTCACTGCAATAACAGGGTTGTTAAGTGAATCTGGCTTCCCAATTGACTTTGCTTGTCAAAAGGTCTCAAAAGGTGATCACATGACCCCTGGGACCCCTGCAATCTTCATGAATATGACTCAGTTGCTAAGCGTCTGAATTTTGATCATGTGACCATGGGGATATTGCAATGGTTGTTAGTGTGAAAAACAGTCACTTTTTTCAGTGCTGTTGTAGCTTTGAATGGTCACTAAAAGAACGGTTGTAAGTCGAAGACTACTTGTAGTGGGTTTTCTGAAATTTTATATACTACTGAATTTTATGTACTTATAACCTTTTCTGAAGTGATAAGGCCCAACCACAGATATCTTGTATCATTTCTGGATTTATTACCTAGAACTTATGGCTATGTATGTAGTGCTTCAGATTCATAGTATTCACATAATACCTCTTGGCAATACCTTAAAGCAGACACATTTTGTTCCAAACTCATGCAGTTGCAGTGCAATCTTAGGAAAGGATGCTTTTGTTTTAAAGCAAGGGTGTCCAACCTTGGCAACTTTAAGAGCTATAGACTTCAACTCCCAGAATTCCCCAGCCAGCCATGCTTATGCTGGCTGGAGAATTCTGAATTGAAGTCCACAAGTCATAAAGTTGCCAAGGTTGGACACCCTGTTAGAGTTACTAAAACATATTATGTCCACACCAATGCTTGTTCCAATTCACTGTTTTCCCTTAAATCTACAATAAAGCACTGCATATCCCAACTAGAATCTCCTTGATTGTATCTTTAAATAGCATGTTCTATAAACTCTCTGTCACCCTATTAGACTGAAATTTCTTATCCTCATTTAGACATGCTCAGAGAAATGGGAAAGTAGGAAGTAAAGAGTTGCCTCTGATGAGAAGACCTGGCAAGCATAGAATAGATTTCTCTAGAAAGTTTTCAGAAGATTCCCTCTATTGTTTCCTATTGCATCACTATTACTTATACACTATATTTTGGAATATTGCATTGATTCACAAGACTCAAGTCACTTTGAATAAAAAAAATCCCACATAGCTCAGCTTGGGTCTTAGATGGTTCTGGGCATGATTGTGTAGTGATTACTATGTGGAATGATCATATATTCCTGCTATGTTTGATTTCTGTTTTGTAGTATGTGCGAGTCTCTTCCAGCACTTCTCCAAAAACACTTTACCAGTTGATTACACAGTACTGGGGGCTTGATATACCCAACCTCTTAATATCAGTGACAGGAGGAGCTAAAAATTTCAGTATGAAGATGAGACTGAAGAATATATTCCGTCAGGGGCTTGCCAAAGTGGTAGAAACAGCAGGTAAAGCAATCACTGACCAAAACTAATAGGGTATGTTGAAGTTTTATTTCTTTATCTAAACTATTTTAGCTTTCAGCCCAGATGGGGTCCCAAAACAATCTACCATAATTAAAAGCACACAAAATTCAATAATTAATTAAAGTGCAAATTGTGAGTTAAGTCTAGAGTTTTTTTAAAAAAATACACAGAAGAAGGTAAAAAATTGCTGACCTATCCTAAAACAACTTAGGCACATATTCTGCTTAAAAAATAAATAAAATATTTCTTCATGGCCCAGAGGGAAAAAAGTAGAGAAATAAAGCAACTTGTCTATTTTTACATTTAAGATCTTTGTTCTACAGGTGCCTGGATCATCACAGGTGGTTCTCACACTGGTGTGATGAAGCATGTAGGGGAAGCACTACAGGATTTTATTATGAGCAGTACCTACAAAGGCGATATTGTTGCTATTGGCATTGCATCTTGGGGGACAGTACACAACCGTAACAGTCTCATCTGCCGCACGGTGAGCCAAAAGGATTTTCAGACCATGCTATTAGAAGAAATGTATTCATAGTACAACTCTATATGGATTTAGTTTGGGAAAAAAAGATGTGGGAAGTAGATTGAGATGAGATAGAATGAATTCAGTATAGCAAAAATCAGCATCTCTTATACAACTTTGTACTTCTCTATACTATTAAGGATGTGAAGCAAGACAATGGTGGGATGAAAACAATGCTAGGCTCTGGGTTTCTACATCTTTGATACCCATGAATAACATTATCTACCTGGATGTAGCTCAGTTAGCACAGTAATAGTCTACTCACTGTGTCCTATCACATGTAGGAACAGAACCTCATAGAGCTGGATGGCATTTTTATTCTTAGTCTTGATAAAATGCATCCTATTCCAGTAAGCAAAAAGAAAGAGTATGAAACAAACTGGAAAAAATACCAGTGTGATTCTTAGCATTTCATTTATTATGAATTTGACAATCTGAAGGCTGGATCTATGTATCACCTAATTTCTTCATATGGCTAGAGATGACATGAACTTTTATGGAAGGAATTATATTCACTTTTAATGGAGGTGATGTTCCCTTGCAGTATTAGACAATTTCCGTATGTTGTAGAAGGTGGTTGGACAAGAGACACAAAGGATCTGTAAGGCATGAAGGACCATAAAGGTTCAATTAAGTTGATTTATTGCTAAAAGCCTATGTACAAGAATCCTCTCAACTAACAGTCAGCATTTGCTCGGAGTTACATTAGGGTCAGTGGCACTCAAGGGGAGTTGAACTTAGTTCTCTTATGGCTACATAGGGATTCTAGTCTGATTCCCCCTTTTCACTATGCCCCAGCTTCTGTTATCCCCTACAGGATCCTAGATAAAGATGATTGGATTGATTTCCTTCAGTCAAGGTTCAGCCCAGTCACCAAAAAATGGAAACTGCTTTGGTTAGTCTTGTGGATGACTTCAAATAAGGATATAAAAATCAGAAATTGCCCTTCTGGTCTTACTTTATCTCTCAATTCTATTTGATAACCTTTTACCATGGTCTCCTTCTGGGATCATCTGCAATGTGTGGGACACTATGGTTTCATTCCACCCTGAGTTAGATCCTATTAGTAATGGTAAGGAAAAAGTGTTTGAGTTTTTGCTTGCTCCAATGGAGTTGCTATTCATGCAATACTATCACTCAGGTGGTATTACATTTCCCTTGAGGGAGCAGGTAAACAACTTCTGGGTTCTCCTGAACTCTCATCTCCTTCCATAGCAATTGTTATCCAGGGGTACCTTTACTGATATGTCAGTTTGGGACCTTTTGAGGTAAGAAAGTTTGGTGGCAGTAACTCTTGATAATCAGGACTGGATTACTGCAAGTTGTGTACTTAGGGCTGCTTTTGATGTTTTCTTGGAATTTGCGATAGGTGCAAAGTGTACCAGCCAACATGCTAGTAGGTATGAGCCACCTCAACTGTATGACACCAATGCTGCAAGTGTTATATTGTTTACCAGTACATTTCTAATATAATTTAAATAGCTGGTGATCATCTATAAAATCTATAAGGAGTTATCTAGGAACTGTCTCTTCCAAATGGAATCACTCTTCTGTTTTTTCATCCCAAGAAGCAATGCTATAGATCCCTTTTTCAGGAGATGACAGGAACAAGAGCCCAGAAGTAGGTCTTCTCAGTATTGATCTTCTCCTTTTGAAACATTCAGCCTCCAGAAATTTAAATATTCCCTTCAATACTATCATTTCAACAAATCTTTGGAGATTAAATAATTACAGTTTCAAATCAACTTTTAATACCCTTGCATTCATTAAATTTTAAATATTTGATTATATTTATGATTTTGAGTTAGAGTTATACTTTAAAAATATACTATCTCAAATTTTATTCTATACGAGCTGCACAGAGTTTGTGTAATGAGCTTATATAAATAAATAAGGAACGGGCTTTTGCTTTTCAGAATTATTTGAATGAAAATTTGTGTATGGAAATTCTAACTCAAGCAAATATAGAGCCCCAGATAAGAGAAACAGTTGGTGTAGCAAGTGAAGTGTTAGGCTGGCATCAGGAAAACCTAGATGCCACATAAGTTATTGATATTTTCTGGCTAACTTTAGATTAGCCACTCATTCTCAGTAAAGAAAAACAGGGTAGTTGTGGGGAAAAGTAAGTATGGGGAACGGTATATACTCCACTTTTAACTGCTGGATGATGGGATAATAAATCTGATCAATAAATATATAATTTTGTGTGGTTTTTTTTCAACCTGTTTATTTTTAGGGTAGCTTCCCTGCAGAATATATTTTAGATGAGGAAACTCAAGGAAGTCTTTCTTGCCTGGATAGCAATCATTCACACTTCATTCTGGTGGATGATGGAACACACGGGAAATATGGGGTGGAGATTCCTTTGAGGAGCAAACTTGAGAAATACATTTCAGAGCAAACTAAGGTGAAAGGAGGTAATGGCAGTTTGTTGCTGATAAAAATGTTATACGCCAAGAACACTAAACTATTTTTTGCATTTGTATTGC
This sequence comes from Pseudonaja textilis, assembly GCF_049901715.1. Lineage (NCBI taxonomy): Eukaryota > Metazoa > Chordata > Lepidosauria > Squamata > Elapidae > Pseudonaja > Pseudonaja textilis. Next base: position 54,224,517 of record NC_141993.1, on the reverse strand, counting down.
TTATCATGGCATCTGGATCAGCTCCTATTGATGAATTCTCCACTTAAACCTTGCTGATTTCAAATGAGAAATTTAGATATTCAAAAAAGCTGGAATTCTAGGATTAATAAGTAATTACTTAAATTAATAGATACATCTGGAGGATATCAAGTTGGGAATGTTGTAAGAGGGTATAATTAGGACAGTACAGACAGTCCTTGACTTGTGACCACAATTGAGACCAGAATTTTCATTGCTAAGCAAGGTGGTTGTTAGAACTTCTTTTGACATGGTTGTTAAGAGAACCATTGCCATTGTTAAGTGAATCACATGGTCGTTAAGTGAATCTGGCTTCTCCTATCTGGCTTCCCCACTTTGCTTGTTGAAAGCTGGTTGGGCTGGTTGCAAATGGCTATCACATGACCCCAGGATGCTGCAACTATTGTAAATATAGACTGGTTGCCAACCATCCAAATTTTGTTGATGTGATTGTATGGATGCTATTACAATCATAAGTGCAAAGACTGATTGTAAGTCACATTTTTCTCTGCTGCTTTTACTGGTCACTAAATGAATGGTTGCAAGTCAAGAACTACCTGTACTGCTATTGGAGATGTAGATTACGGTATGTTCATACTGTGTCTCTTTTTCATATGTAATTTCTTCCATTCAGTTTCACAATCTGGAGAAGACTCACTAATTCTGATGCCAAATTATTAGGAAGTTTGTAGCTATGGAAACTTAAATGATAAGGGTCAATAATAATAGATAATTTGTCAATTTTATAAAATAAGTTGTGTTTCTGTTTTTATTGTTCATCAACTTAATGTTTATGCTATCTTTTTCTAAAAAAGGGGGGACTGACTATTAGAAACAGACTAAAGACCTACAACTCTGAGACTGGGTTTATTTTTATTCTATTGCTATAAGTAACTAATATGTTATTGTTTTTTAATCTATTTTTTTAGAATCTTAACACTAATTAGTTTTATAACTACCAATCTGGATCAATATCTATGTGCATCACAATATCCAGTTGAAACGAATACCAGGAAAGGAGGACCCCTAAATACATGAACCTTTTTTTCCCCACAGGAGTTGCCATTAAAATACCTATTGTCTGTGTAGTGCTGGAGGGTGGCCCTGGGACTCTTGATGTAAGTACTCTGTAGGCTGTCAGGGTAACTGGGTGGTTATGAAGGCAATATGGCTGTATGGAGTTCTTGCTAATTCCTAAGAAAGTATAACACAGAGAGGAGATTCTAAGAGAAGGATAGTTAGGAGTTTGTTGTTGTATAAGGTTTTAAACAGTGGTAGTTGCTCAAGAGAAATGAAAGCAAGTTAAGATCCTGTTGAGCTCTCAATGAGCTAAAAGGACAAGAGGAACCATTGTAGACAAGGGACAGTGACAAGCCAGTCATGCTGATATTGATGATGATAGAATCATAGATCAGGAAGAGGGGCATTTAGACACTGAACCCCATGACTCCAAACTCAATATAAATCCAAATTAAAATATTTCAGGCAGTTGTCTCTGCCTTGCCTCCATATAAATATATCCAACAAAGAGAGCCCACTATTTCTTTTTAATATTAGTTCCATTTTGTTAGAGGAAAAAATCTTAACATTACATTACATTAAAATGTGCTTTCCTATAATTTAATGTCTTTTGTGTAATATTCTTTAATGGATTCGAAGAGTATGGTTTCAACTCTATCTTCTCTTCAAAGCTAAACATGCCCCATTTCTTCAGTCTCTCCTCATAGGAATTACTTGTTAGCTTTCTGATCATTCTCATTGCCCTTTCTTATTCCAATTCCTTAGAATTATGACTCACAGTTGGTGCCCAGGTAGATACAGAACTAGAGATGGGATCTAACCAACTACTAGGTTAGGGAATAAAGTAGCACTATTATTTCCTGTAATTTGAAAACTGTATGTTGGCTGAAGTAGTTTAAAGTTGAGTTTGCCCACACTATTGCCAGATCTCTTTCACAAGTGTTATTATCTATACATATATTTGTGCATTTGATTTTTTTGATTAGTTAGTAGAAAAACTTTGCACTTGTTTTGTTAAATTTTATCCTGCTATTTTCAGCCCATTGCTGAATTACAGTCAAGACAATCATTTCGAACATTATTTGTTTTCTAGGTGTTCTACCCAATTTGACTCATCTGCAAATCTTTATCCAAATAATTAAAAATGTTCAAGAATAGCTTATAATGCTTATAATGCATCACCTCCTTCCAGTTAGATGAGAAACCATTAACTAATTAATTATAATTCTTAAAATAAGTGTTTTGACCCAGTTACTGAACATACAGTAGCTACATCATTATAATGCCTTCTAGTCCACATTGAACTAACTTGCTATTAATTATAACATAGAGTATTTTGCCCAATATTTTGCTAAAATTGATAAATATTACCAAGCATTCCATAATTGATGCTTAACTGTAGTCAAAATGTTACCCAAACAAAACGATTAATTAATTTAACCTTGAAAATTTATCCCTGATAAATCCAGAGTGTGCGTGCTTGCTGGTCGCTGCAGCTTTATAAAGATATTTTTACCTTCCACTGAAATCTACGTAGGTTGGGAGAAATTTCTTTGTTATCAATTCAAATTGCAGATGATGAAAACAGCAAAAACTGTAGGTTATCCAGAGGCTATATGACATTGGTATTGTCACTTAATTCATTGGCCCTATGAAATTACATGACCTCAAATGCTGACTTATTCCAATTATTTTGTCTGTAGACAATTTATAATGCAATCAATAATGGCACGCCATGTGTGATTGTGGAAGGCTCTGGTCGAATAGCCGATGTCATTGCTCAAGTGTCTAATCTTCCCAGCCACAAAATAAACATTTGCCTAATTCAGAAAAAAATGAGTATATTTTTCAAGGACAGCTATGAATTGTTCACAGAGAACAAGATCGTGGAATGGACTAAAAAGGTAAGTTTGACCATTATTCAAATTTTGTTGATATTGTACCATAGGTTGTGAACTACTTGTTGACATTTGCATGATATACAGTATATAAATTGGGAATATATAGTTCACATCACAGGTGGTATTTAGCAGGTTCTGATCAGTTCTGGAGAACCGGTAGCGGAAATTTTGAGTAGTTCGGAGAACCGGCAAATACCACCCCTGACTGGAGATTTTACAGTATCCTTCCCCTGCCATGCCCGCCAAGCCAGGCCCACAGAACCGGTAGTAAAAAAAATTGAATCCCACCACTGGTTCATATCCCACTTTATGGACCCTTTCAAGATGGCTGTTACCTTTCTATAATTCCTAAGGGAAACCTTACTGTATTAGAAGCCTGTACTTGATCAGATGTAAAATAGCACTGATCCTAGTGGGTGTATTTTGTAAAAGAGCCCTTTCGGGTGGTGGAAGTAATGTGGAAGTAGGATAGAAGAAAGCAGGAATTGAACCTGCATTGATGTAGGTCTTAGATAAGAGTAGCCTGTTGTACCAGTAGGATAGAAGAAAGCAGGAATTGAACCTGCATTGACGTAGGTCTTAGATAAGAGTAGCCTGTTATACCAGTGCAGCCTGTTGTATTAGGAGAAAGAAAGATGGAAAAGTGAGTGTTGGAAAAAGGAAGAGAGTGAAAAGAGAGAGTAAATGGATAGTTCTCTCCCCTTCTGAGTTAGTGTCTGCTTTGCTTCAACCTCTTCCATTGTTTCCAGACAGAGCAGACTTCAGCAATTACTCCTGCAGGAATATGCGCTTCCCTTCATTGGAGACAGAAGCCAGATCTGTGGTCTGATTCAAATATCTTGAGTTGGCACAGCTCAAGTTGGCAGCAAATGTCTTCAGTTGGCACTGAATAGATAAATGTAACCAGCATGGCATATTGACCATAAATTCAGCTTGTCAGGCTCTTACCTCCTCTACACACTTATTGCTAGCTTTAGATAACTGGTCCTCTGCCAGCCTTGTATGCTCAAGATACACTGGCCTCCTATAAAGAGCAGTTGTGACTTTTGTCACTTTTATGTATATGAAGTGTTTCAATACTTGAAAGAACAATGTATGAAAATATTCATATATCCTCAGTCCGAAGGGGCTGTATTTTTCATTATGTGTTAGGAAAAACAGAGAATCAGTTTCAGGGTTTAAAAAGAAAAACAAGAGTGATTGAGAGTATAAAAGTGAAAAAGTTGAAAATTAATTCTTACATTAAATAAAATTGTGAAAGATCAGTTCATTAGAATTGTATATTATCTTTTTCTTTTCAGATCCAAGATATTGTACGAAACAAGCAGCTCCTGACCATCTTCAGGGAAGGCAAGGATGGACAGCAAGATATTGATGTGGCCATTTTGCAAGCAATGCTCAAAGGTGAGAACAGCAATTACTAAAATAGGATATATAACCTGGGCTCATTTTGAACAGAGAGTTGGACTTTATGGCCTAAATACTCCTTTTCAATTTTATGAAAGCAGGACAAAATAGAACATTATAGCTATTTATTTATTTTTGTGTGAGTGGCCCAAAATCATGCCTATTACAAATAAGCAGTGGTAAAACTGTTGCCCAATATCACACTCGGATGGTGACATTGCAACCAGTGGGTGAATGAAACCTAGAAAACTAAAAGATGATTTAGCAGAAATGCTTAAAAGCTTTATTTGTTTCATCGATTATTAATTGTAATTGGCAGTCTGGGATTCTCCAAATATGTTGTTTGGACTATTATCTGGGAACTTAATTATTAGAACATGCCAGGTTGCCTAACCCTAATCATTATTCTCATTGGTAATAGAGATTTTATTAGCAACTTTTTCAGAACAAAATAGTGAAATCCTTATTTATTTGATTGTGCAAAATGTATGATTAAAAATATATTAGCATGAACACATGCTTTATAAATAGCAGCATTAGATAAACATTTATGGTAGAAAATCTTTTAAACTTTTGGAAAGCAGTATTAGGTACTGTACATATGAAATAAATTCCCAGAACCATTTCCTGGAGGAGAATCCTGATCCTGGAGCACATCTGCATTGCAAGACAAATATTTCTATTTTCCTAAAGTTTCCTGTTGGATTCTGGAATTATGTAAATAGAAGTGATGGAATGTAGTCTGCATTCCAAGGAGTGAGGGGGTGCATTCGAGAGGAGCAAGAGAGAACTCAGCTCAGATAGTTTGTGTAAGAGAAACAAGTAAAGTTAGCTCCTCCCTAAAAGTTCCCAGAACATATGCTTTGCATCAGGAGTGTCAAACTTGATTTCATTGAGGGCTGCATCAGGATTATGTTTGACCTTGAGGGGCCAGGGTGGGCATGGGCAGCTTGACGTCACTTGTGTCAGGGGCACCTGTGGTGGCCTGAGCACTCTGCTGGAGCTCCGTTTTCAGCCTCCTGCAACCCTCTGCCAACGAAAACGGAGCTCGGGAGGATTGTGTGCAGCCCTCCTGAGCTCTGTTTTCACAGGCAAAGGCACTGTGGACCAGTCTTTTGCTGTTTCCAGGGCAGCTCCGTGGGCCAGATCTAAGCACCCCAGGGGCCAGATGTGGCCCCCCAGGCCTTGAGTTTAATGCCCCTGCTTTACATGGATTACTTTGGTAAGTATATGACTATAGGAGTGGAACAAAAAAAATCTCCTTGGAAGAATCAAAACATGGCTTGGTTTTTGGAGCCTGGCAATAAGCCAGTAAATAACACTGTGCTGCAGCCCAAAACTTTTCTTGATTTTTCTTCTGTTGTAGCCTCCCGGTGCCATGATCACTTTGGCCATGAAAACTGGGATTACCAGCTGAAGCTTGCAGTGGCATGGAACAGAGTGGATATTGCCAGGAGTGAGATTTTCACCGAAGATCATGAATGGAAGGTGGGGAGACATCAGATGACATGCTGATAGTGAGCATGTCCTCTGTTACCTGTGTAATTACAAGATGAGATTAGAGGACCAAGCTTGGTTTGACAGCAAGCTTGTCAGTTGAGACCTTCCTTGCACTGCAATCACTCTGTGTATCTTTGCCTCTCAGAACACGATCTGCATTATATCGTCCTGATGGCCAAATATATATATAATACTAAGTTATAATTTGTTTGGTGAGAGGGGAATCCATTGCAAGAAGGAAGGCTAGTTTGAAATTATGGCTTGCTTCTGTCAATGAATTCTGATTTATAATATCATGGTTTGTTAATCTATCTGAACCCACAATTCTGGTTTATTCTTTTTTTCCTCTCTTCTAGATTTTTTCAGGATGAAACAAACCAGAAATTGAGATAGCAACCTAAAGTCAGTTGGCTTGTTGGCAAGACTGATTACGATTTTTTAAACAAGCTACAGGAAAATCAGCCTTAGTTTAGCATCATACATACAGATACAATTCCCTTATATCACCAATTTACCAAGTTATTCGCTGAACATTTATTTTCCAGTCTTAGTACTAACATAATCAGCAATTGCATCCTATTTCAAGAAATAACTACTAATTATAGACAATTATACAGTGTATAAATATTGCACAGTTAGTGTAATATTTATACACTGTATAATTGTCTATAATTAGTAGTTATTTCTTGGAATAGGACGCAGTTCCTGATGCTATAGACATTGTCCTTAGATGTTGTCCTGTCCTTTATGTTTGTACATCAAACAAAAGACTTTTAAGAGAGTATTTTTGCTGTACACCTTGGATATGAATGCATGTTGACGAAAAGTAAATGTGGGCTAAATGGTAATGAGAATACCTGGATATTGGGTAGCCAATTCCTTCCTCTTATCTTTTTTTCTTTTTGCTTTCTCTGCTGCAGGGAATGCAGTATCTTGCCATTATCAGAGGCTGACCTGACTCATGCATGCATCCTCCTTACCTTTGCACTTCTATTTTTATTCCTTTCCCTTTTCTCCCTATCATGGGGAGAACAATTTTATTTGTGTTGATATTGTCTCATTCTGGTTGTTTTCCTGGCTTAACAGCCTTTTGATCTACATCCAATGATGGCAGCTGCCCTCATAGCAAACAAACCAGAGTTTGTGAAGCTGTTTTTGGAGCAAGGCATACAGTTGAAGGAATTTGTTACATGGGATACTTTACTCTATCTCTATGAAAACATGGCACCCTCCAGTGTCTTCCATGGGAAGCTGCAGAAAGTGTTGCTGGAAGAGAAGGAGCGTGCTGCCATCTCCAAAATGCCAAGGATCCAGCTGCATCATGTATCCCAGGTGCTGAGAGAACTGCTGGGAGATTTCACACAACATCTGTATCCAAAGCTGAAGAACACTGAGAAACATCATCTCCCTATTCCTGTGCCCCAGAACAAGGTACTGTGCATTTTAATGCTAGCAATTCCTTAAACCATCCACAACTTTTGGATTTCAATACAGAACTGTAGAGCAGTTTGTTCTTCTATCACCCTGCTTCCATTTTCTTAATATATTTTATTGAAAGTTTTATAAAGAACATAAAAACTAACACAAACCAATGGAAAATGAAAGAAGCAAAGGAAAGAAAGACAGAATAAACAATGCAGAAATAGTCAGCAAAAAGAAATAGAAAAACAGTATAAAAATAATGGGAATTCCCTAAGCAAAAGTGAGGTTTGTCTGTATTTCTACTAAATTACCACAGAATGGGAACACGTGAGAGAGAAAATGAAAAAGTGAAGGAAAGGGGAATGGAATTGAGTAGTCTAACTGCTGGAGTGTTCTGCAATACTTGCTATATTCATTTGGCCTATCTAGGTTTCATTTGCTATATTTACTTCCGTTCTCTGTAGTGTATCCCATCTACTCCCCGATTTATTCCAAGACTGAAAGCATAAAAGGTCTTGCGCTAAAATCCCTTTATTACAACTTTTGGTCTCTGCAAAACATCCTTGGAAGCCTTAGGTCTAGTGAGGAATAGATTTACATTTTTTGTTTCATTTTGTAGCACAAGGCAAATAGTGGTATTTTTTTAAAATGTGAGATCAGTTTGAGGACTATTTTTGGAGACAAATAATTTATTTCTCTTTCTGCTGAGAAATATCTGATGGAAGAAAGATACAAACATGGACACTAACTTTTCCCTAATAGGTTGTTTGGGATATCATGGTTATTCTCAGAGGCGGTATTCAGCAGGTTCTGACCAGTTCTGGAGAACCAGTAGCGGAAATTTGGAGTTGTTATGAGAACCAGCAAATACTGGCCTCTGACTGGAGATTTTACAGTATCCTTTCCCTGCCACACCCATCAAGCCATGCCCACAGAACCGGTAGTAAAAAAAATTGAATCCCACCACTGGTTATTCTGTTATGGAAATTCAAATCCAACAGATTTGGAAGATAACCGAAAGGGCAGTGGAATATCATAGTGTGAAATAGTGTGATTAGGGAATATTAGAGTATAGTTAATGGTTTTTTGCAAGAGTGGACAGAGCAAAAAGATTTATGAGGACATTCCTATTGTGCTAAGTCAGCCATGCTGTTTTGGAACTCATTTCTTTTTTCCTAGGCTGCTGCCTCAGTCCTGTCCTTTTCTTATTAGGGGTGCTTTTTTCATGTAGGCCTTTTACTCCGTTCCCTGACATTGATTGTCTTTCTGAGGATGCTATTTTCTTCCCGTAAGTACAAGGAAGTGCTATTTTCTTAAAGATGATATTTCATTTCCCATAGGTGCAAGGAGTACATGTTCAAGCATTCTATAAGCGTTCCGCTGCTCAGGCACCATTCAGCATGGATCCTGTGCGGGATTTACTTATATGGGCAATTGTTCAAAACCGCAAGGAGTTGGCTGATATAATTTGGACTCAGGTAAATTTTTATACTTTCAAACCATCTCTACACAGGGCTGAATCCAAGCCCTTTGCTTTTGTGATAAAGTTGAAAATGCAGATTAGATCTGGTAAATGTAGCTTTGTAAATGTTTCCATTGAAAGTTCTTTTTCCATATCTGTGATTAACAGAGATTCATTAGTACATAAATGTAACTTGCAATTGGAAAAGGTATAGTTCAGTCACAGAATTATCATTTCAGGGGAAACGGCCCATAGCCAGGATATAAAGAATTGAGAATAGCAAGAATCCCTGCAATCTGGGAATGTGCATTCTCCCTTCTCAAACAGACTCTCAAATTTAACACATTTCTACTTGGAGCCAGAAATATTGTTTTTGTGTTAACTTGTCCCATTGCTTCAGAGTCGAGATTGCATTGCAGCAGCATTAGCCTGCAGCAATATGCTGAAGGAACTATCTAAGGAGGAAAATGACACTGACAGTTGTGAGGAAATGCTAACCCTGGCAGAGAAGTATGAGCATCGAGCTGTAGGTGAGTCTAGGCTGGTTTTGTCGAGGTATTGTTATCACATCGTTCAACCAGGCTTTATTCAATTTCTTACAGTTATACTTGGGACAGCTATTCATACACAACTCTTTCAGCTTCAAGCAAAGAAATTGTAACAAGCTCCATTCATGTGAACATCTGTTGCTTTGATTCAGTGGTGGGATTCAAAAAAATTTTACTACCAGTTTTGTGGGCATGGCTTGGTGGGCATGGCGTGCCTTGGTGGGTGTGGCAGGGAAGGATACTGCAAAATCCCATTCCCTCCCCACCCCACTAACCTGCTTTCCAGCTCCATTCCCCTGTGCAGGGCAACAAAAGAAGACCCAGCCAATCAGCTGGGACTCGATGGGAGGCAGAGAAGAGATGGGGGTGGGGCCAGTCAGGCGGTGGTATTTGCCAGTTCTCTGAACTACTCAAAATTTCTGCTACCAGTTCTCCAGAACTGGTCAGAACTTGCTGAATACCACCTCTGCTTTGATTCCAGATAGGATAATTTCCATAGAGTATGTCAGTACTGAAGTAATATCATAGAGTTTCCCTGTTTTGCTTGCTGAAACTTCAAGCAGTAAACAATACCCAATCAAGGAACTATTAACTAAGATAAACAGTCGATCAGTATATAACAGCCTAATCAAGGATGAAACCACCAAGACCACTCCCAACACTGACAGGGCAAGCATTCAGAATATAAACTGAGAGCAAACCCCACTCCTTACTAATGATGTTACCTAGTTGGGTAATGAAAGACCTGCAAGAAAACAGCCAAGCTCAGAGAGCACCAAGGACTACAGTAATATTGTCTGTGTTATCAGATGGGCTAATAAGACCTATCTTGAAGTTAATGTTTTTAATACAGTACTGGCTTTAATAATGATGCTTGTGGTGAAAAAAATAAATGTTACTGACATATGAATTATGGATGTTATCTTTCATGATGGGAATCCCCACAAAATATAACTGATACCTTTCTACTTCTCTTTGCCTTATCTATAAAAATCAGTTATGTGTGCCCAGGGAACTTTGCTCTCTTTCAATATAAGTTACCTTATAGGCTTTTGAAGATAAAACGTCTCTGCAATCCATAGAAACAATTGGGGCAGGAGTGTGATAGGAGTTATAACTATTTCTCATCTTACTTGTTTTTCTAGGTGTTTTTACAGAATGTTATCGGAAGGATGAAGAAAGAGCTCAGCATCTCCTGATCCGGATATCTGATGCCTGGGGAAAGACCACATGCCTCCAGTTAGCTCTGGAAGGCAAAAATATGAAGTTTGTTTCTCATGGGGGTGTTCAGGTGTGACTTACTTTCTCATGATCCCTTCAGGCAACAAAGAATACAATACTTTCGTTTTGATTCCCAATCAAGGGAAAGAAGCCATTGTATTTAATGTGGATCAGATCCTGTCTCAACTGTTATATTAAATACTGGGTACCACACATTGAGAAGAATTCAGATGAATTGAAGTAGCTTTGAAAAAAAAAAGCAGGGATCGTCAGAGAACTACAAGCTACATAACATGAAAAAAGGTGGAAAAAAGTGGGAATATTTGTGCTTTGGAAGACTGTGAGAGGATATGACTGTACTCTTTTGAAAATAGATTACCCAGAAGGTCAAAACTTTTTCTCTATTATACCAGAGTGCAGAATAATGGATTTTAAAAGGATAAGTCAGATTCCTACTGAATATTTTTTAAAAAAACATGGATCTAAGTAGCTCTTGCCAGCCTTATTTATTGCCAGTTGCTCAATATGTAGCCTCTGCATATGTAACTTTTATTAAGGAATGATTGCATTGCTGAACAAACATCACCTACTATTTCCTTTTCAATTTGATCACCTTCCTTTGTTACTCCTGCAGTATTTCTCATCCTGGACAATGGACATGAACTTTAACTTCCAAAATTCACAGCAAGCTGGCTGGAGAATTCTGGAAGTTGAAGTCCACCTATCTTCCAGGTTGAGAAACATTGTGCTGGAGGATCCACCTCTCCTAGACAGCAGTGTCTATGTATTAATACACACTCACACACATCCTACTGTGGCTAAAAAAAAACCCAAGGATACAGAAACATGAATATGTTAAATATAATTCCAGTGCTTTCTTTCCACGACTCTGTAAGTGCCTATGTTATTTGCTTCTGTAGCTTCATGGCACAGGATGTTCCCTGGTTTGCACTTCAGTACGTAAACTCTGTACCAGTGAAATGGCATTGGAGAACAAATGATGATACAGTATTGTTGAGCAGGCAGGTGAAGTTGAAGTGGGGATAGGGGAATATTATGTAATGGCATCACTGTTTCATAAGCGGTATTTCTAAACCAGATGATAGCATGACTAATTTCACACTAAACAGACTTAGGTTACATTTTTGACACAATTAATCACATTTCTAAGTAGTAGCACTTTAAAAAAACATCCAAGAAAAAAATTCGGGGGGGGGGGGATGACTTCTTAAATTTTGGAAAAAACAAGAGAAAACAATGCTATTTTGGAAGCCTATATTTCTAGTCAGAAATATAGAGTCAAGCTGTCACATAGTGACCCTTCATGCCTGGATTATGTATTTCTAGTTCTGTTGTGGTTTGGCGAGATTCCTTGCTTATAGCTCAGCTCAGCATTTTGTATCATGCTTGGTTACACACATGGTGACCTCCTCTGTCCTGTTAAAACACTGCCAATGTGTATTGCATAATTAGCTATCCATTACTTAGCCATATCTTTTTATCCTAAGTCCCTTGATGAGTTCAGTCTCATTCTTCTCTGCAAACTGATTCCCATATCCAGGATATCTAACTTTCAAAATGTCACTTCTCTTTTCAGGCCTTCTTAACCAGAGTTTGGTGGGGAAAGCTGAGTGTCGATAATGGGATATGTCAGGTCATCCTGTGCATGCTCTTCTTCCCTCTTCTCTATACAGGCCTCATAATTTTCAGGTACTTGCAGAACTTGACTGTACTGTTTTATGGAAGTACAGGGAGATTTATAGGACTTTGTAACTTCATCTCACCTCCCCACTGCGCAAGATAAAAATACCACTAGGGCAAAATTCAGATGTGGGCAACCGACTAATTAACCATTTCTTCTCTAAAAAGATGATTAACTTGTATGTTATCTAATATTTATCTATCACCCTAATACCAGATTAGGGGTAATTTTTCAAGGGCCATAATAGGAACTATTGGAGGACTAACCAATAGTTCCTGGCTGTGCTCTGCCCTCTCGCCTGCAAGGTCACATGTTGACCAAGACAACAGTGGGTGGTTGAGCCCAGGTCCCCCCATGCAATGACCGCCTCCACTGCCTCCTCAGGCTGCTCCAGGCAAGAAGTGAATACTACATGGATGCAAATAGGGTCTTTCTCTCCATGCCCTCCCACAGCCACCAGCTGACTGAAGGACCAAACAGCAACTGTGCAGAGCCGGGCTGAACTTGGCTTCTTCTCCCACCCATTTATTTACATTTGATTTCTAATATCCAATCAATCTCGTGAACAGCCAAAGGACCAGACGTGGCCTGGTGGCTATAAAATGCCCAGATCTGTACTAGATGCAAGTAAAACACATCTTAGCTATTAGATGTGTTATTTTTCCTTCTACAGCCATATTGTTATCGTGTGAAACAGCTTCAGTTATGTTTTTCTACAATGTGTGTCTTTCATAAGAAAAGTCAGCTTCTTCATTTTCTAAATTGTTGAAATCCATACAATATAAAGAACAAATGGACTAGTATTTCCTATTTTCTAGTAAAATGATCCAGCAATATACAGATTTATGTCCAACTTCAAACTAATAAAACACATAATCAAATTAGTTTCATTAGCCAACAAAAACATGCACCTGTATTTTTGCTATGTCTAGATGTAGTTCCCGTGTTAACAAATGTCTTTTAAGTATGCACAACATATGGAGTATTCTTGCTATTCTAAAGTTGGCACAATTTTTAAGCTAGATATAAGCATTGTCAGCAATTATCCACGGTGAATCTTAACATGGAGGGGGTTGTCAAGGTCATTGACAAAGAGTAAGACTGCCCATGTGGTATTTCAGTCATAACCATACAGTAGACATAGTGATATATTGAAGAGGTATGCAAAATTGATTTCTTGCCATAAGTACAGCCAGGCCAATCTGCCATTCTTTCCTTTCACAGAAAAAAGAGGATCCAGCCAACTACTGGTTTAAACCGTTTCCGAGCTTTCTTCACTGCCCCTGTGGTCATCTTCCACCTCAACATCCTTTCCTACTTCAGTTTTCTCTGCCTATTTGCTTTTGTGTTGATGACAGATTTCCAGTCAACCCCATCTTGGCCGGAATATGTCATCTATTTCTGGCTTTTCTCCTTAGTGTGTGAAGAGGCCCGGCAGGTATTGTTGCACAAATCAGTACAACATTGCTCTTTAGCTTCAGACTGTTACTTGGTTGTTCAGTGTCACTGACCACTAGGAGACATTGCATTGCCATTTTCATCCTTAATGGAAACTGTCAGATGCAGGGAGCCATATGTTACACAATGGGGTTCCCAGTAGAGACTATGAACTCCATAGAATAATATACAGCTAACCATGTCTGGTAATTCCCAGTAAGGTTGAAATCAGTAATGTGGTGCTTCCTGATGGCCAATATAATTGAAAATATCTCAGAGGACATGCACCGTGTAAAAATAGAGAACTCATGTGAAATGTCCATACATGGGAGCATGACATAATATAGTACTTGTACTTCTATGCTCTGAGATCTTAAGGAAAGGTGGCCTGTATATATCATTTTGAGAGGTTATTGATTGTTCTATATGGCAGGAAAGTTTTTTCTGTAAATGGTACAAACCTACATAACCATTTAAGGACATTGCTTTCAATATCCTAATTCAAAATCAGACTAGTTTCAGTGTAATAAAAACTGTGATTTAACAACTTCAAAAATCTCTTTTAGACGAGTGCATGAGATGGGAGAACAGGGATCACTCAAGCTTATTTTCTTTTCAATATGCTGTAGATCAGGGATGTCAAACTGGTGGCCTGCAGGCCAGATGCATCATGCACTGGACATGCCCACGCCCAGTTTAGCGAAGGGAAAAAAAGTCACGTTATGTCATGTGACGACACCATGATGACACAAATTTGACACCCTGATGCAGATCATTAGCGGGATCACAATGTCTGAACCAACCCATGGTAAATCTTTTGTCTCTCTCCCTCCCCCTCCCTCCCTCTCTCCATCTCTCTGTCTCTCTTTCTCTCTCTCTCTCTCTCTCTTTCTTTCTTCTTTCTTTCTTTAGCTTTTTTGTGATCCTGATGGGTTTGGCTTGGTCAAAATGGCTTCTTTATATTTCAGTGATTTCTGGAATAAATTGGATGCATGTGCCATTTTGATCTTTATAGTTGGATTGGTCTGTAGGTAAGTCCCTGTGTATGTTATCCTATTTTTCAAAGAAAAATTTGGTGGAAGGATTGTTTCATTATGCTAATTACTATTTTAAGAAATCTACCTGATATAATGTATAAAAGAAAAAGTAATCAAAATGCAAATAATTTTCACCCAGTTTCTTTTGCTGCAAAAGCCCTAAGATCAGACTTAAGTTTATATCACATTCTCTCAACATATGCCTTAGAATTCAAATCCTTTCCTTTTAACTCTATATATGAGGAAGTTTCATTTATATGCAAATCCCCTTTGTTCACTCTTTGATCAGTTGTCCTGAATATATAGCCTTTCTGGTTAGTCTTTTTCTATAAGAGATTTACTATCCTGTTAATCCATAATTTTCTGAGTCTTTTTCATATTTTGGTTAATATGCTAAGCATACCATGAAATATTACCGTAGAGAGAATGTATGCATAATCCTTTTTGTCTGAACGATTGTTTACCTTAAGAAAAATATTACTTCATTCTGCATCCTTTGGCAATTAAGATGTCCTTATAATTAAGACCAGGAATCTTTGGGAACATCACCCCAATGTTACATTGGTAATACAATTAATGTATGTATTTTTGTTTTTATTCTTTGTGCTAAGATGGTTCCCAGAAACTTTGTACCCTGGAAGAATTGTACTATCCCTAGCTTTCATTATTTTCTGTCTGCGTCTATTGCACATATTCACAATCAGTAAAACTCTTGGTCCCAAGATTATTATAGTGAAGAGAATGGTAAGTTGTAGTTTCTATTGATAAACACCATGGAAACTTAAACATAATTTTTCATAATTCACTTTTTTTGATGAAGATGCCTGAAGACTTTCTTTCTGCTTTGTTTGGTGGGTTTACAGATGAAGGATGTCTTCTTTTTCCTTTTCCTCTTGGCTGTTTGGATAGTATCCTTTGGAGTAGCCAAACAAGCTATCCTAATCCACAATGAGAAACGGGTAGACTGGATCTTCCGAGGTGTTTTTTACCATTCATACTTGACATTATTTGGACAGATCCCCTCCTATGTTGATGGTATGGAATACAGAATTATTTTATACTCTGGATTAGCAAGTTTCAGTTTGTTTGACTGTGATAATTACAAACTATTCATCATTAAACATCTTATCCCACCAATGATCTTCTCTGAAAAGTGTTTGTACAAATTTCATAGTGTGCAAAAATCAGTAAAATTATGAATAAATGGCTGAGAGGATAGATAATTGTGAAAGATGATGCCATACTATATAAAGCTGCAGCATAAATAGAAACAATGCCATTTAGCTCATCTTTATATGAGAAAAATTTAACCAAATGAAACCCTCCCTTTTAATCCAGTTCTGGTCTGCTTAAATAACATACAACGTATGTGCCTCATGATACTCTCTTCTTAATCCCAAAACAATTACATTGCTGTGTTCCAGGGCTCATATTTTAGACTCTGGCTATAAATAGCAAGCCAACTAACCACAAGGTCCTCAGATAAGTTATGACCTGTCTCTGGCAGCATTCCAATGGCAGCAGGTCTTAATAGCTGTTCATAGTGTGTCCACATCTGAATCATCTCTCCTATTTAGCACTATCTTCTAAAAATCAGATCATAGAGGGTTGAATCAATCATCCAGGCCTTCCCATTAAATTTTTTTTAAAGCCTTTATAATGATAGTTGTTTGTATGGCAATATAGTATGTTACTTGTTGTGCATCAGGGAATTAGATGACCTTCCTCTTATTGCTGTAACTTCCAGCGCTTGTTGGCTTTACTATGTTTTCTAACAGGGGTGAATTTCAACTTTGATCAGTGCAGCCCAAATGGGACTGATCCATACAAGCCTAAATGTCCAGAGAGCAGTGAAGCCAACAAGAAGCCCATTTTTCCTGAGTGGCTGACAGTAATTTTGCTTTGCCTATACCTACTCTTCACCAACATTCTCCTTCTCAATCTCCTCATTGCTATGTTCAAGTAAGTTCCACACACGGGATTCTGTGTTGCCTGCTCATCATAGAGTGCGCTGAGGGTCACAAGAAAATAAAATAAACATGTCTGCCCCTCACATTGGTTATAACAACTATAAGCCAGTATAGACAGAAACAGACTTTTAGTATAGAACAGTATTGAACAGATTTTTAGGGATAGTGTGGGAGTAGGAATAGATTTCCAGAAGGGGGAAAAATTGAAGACTACAGGAACTAGGAGCACTACTCTGGTGACCCTGAGGACACAGATAAATCTCCAAGTGCTTCAACAACCTTCTAAAAGGATGCAAATGAGCAGCTGTCTGCAAGGAGTAGAAACCCTTCCATTCCCCACTATCCTGTCAGAGCTAAAGAAGCTTCTTGGATGAGAAGCGAAAAAACAAGGAAGTGCAGTTGCCTTCTGGAAAAAAGCATCTTTGGGACAACCTGACCTGGATGACTGAGAATCTCTACAGACTTATAGAACAGAAAGTGAACCAAAAATACTTGGCTCAGAGGCAGGTAAAGAGAGGCAGCTTTAATAAAGGTAGTAATAAACAGTTCTATAATGTCCATTCTTCCACTGCCATAAATAGAGAAGATGTTTCTGTACTGACTCTTAGTTAGTGGGATACACAGGAGAGTACCATTATGCTTTGTGTTTTCATGAGTTATGTAGAAGATTAAACTCGGTAACACATTTGCTTTTCTTCTCCCCAGTTACACATTCCAGCAGGTGCAGGAGCACACTGACCAAATCTGGAAATTTCAGCGTCATGACCTGATTGAAGAGTATAATGGCAGGCCACCAGCTCCACCACCTTTTATCCTCCTAAACCACCTACAGATATTTGTCAAGTGTGTGTTTCTTCAGAAGCCAACCACACGGCACAAGCAGCTCAGTAAGGCCCTGATATTTTGAGCCAGGCTATAACATAGTTCAGCTTCTGCCTATTAACACTTTATGACAACTTGTAATTCATTAACAATGGAAACAGAGCTAAAAAGGAGAATGAAAGAGGTGATTTTTAGAATATGGAGCATAAAAAAAAATCCGTCAGAGCTTTTTAGATCAATTAGAGGTCTCAAAGCACACCAGCACTCTGACTTAACTCATTGGTATTTCTGTCTATAAAATGCTTTTTTTTTTGTCATATAGGCTTTTTTTGCCACTGTACTTTTCTTTAGTGATGTAGTTCTCAGCACAAATGGAGGTTATCAGCCAGTCATACAACAGAATCAAAGTTCTCCAATTTACTAACTATAAACATTAACATTAATATTTAATATTATATATAATATTATATATAATAGAAGAGCAACCAGGATGATTAGGGGACTGGAAACTAAAACATACAAAGAATGGTTACAGGAACTGGACTTGGCTAGTCTAGTAAAGAGAAGGACCAGGGGAGACATGATAGCGGTCTTCCAATATTTGAGGGGCTGCCACAGAGAGGAAGGGGTCAAGCTATTTTCTAAAATGCCTGTAGGCCAGACAAGGAATAGTGGATAGAAACTGAACAAGGAGAGATTTAACCTGAGAGATTTAAGGAGAAACTTTCTGAAAGTGAGAACAATCAACCAATGGAACAGCTTGCCCTTGGAAGTTGTGGGAGTGCCATCACTTGAGCCTTTCAAGAAGAGATTGGACTGTCATTTGTCAGAAATGGTGTAGGGTCTCCCACTTGGGTGGGGGATTGGACTAGCTGACCTACAAGGTCCCTTCCAACTCTGATTATCTGTTATCTGTTAATATTCAACCAAATTTTCACTTTTTATTTTCATAATGAACTTTTAGGGTTTTTAAAAATAATTGTGGTTAAAAGGAGTGTTTTTATATTTTAATTTGTTATTGCTTAGTCAAAAACCTCAGATTTTTGTTTCAGCTGCCATTTCTCCAAGTTCTGCCATTTATAAATTTGTTTGGTAAATACAAGTTAAACAGGTATGGAGACAGTATGGACTTCCAGCTTACTCTGATATTATTCTGTTCTTTTTTTCTCCAAATTCAATTTTTATGACAGTTTCTTATTCACTGCAAAGGAGAAGACTTAAATAAACAAAGAAATTAGGAACAAAAAAGGAAATACCAATTGGCCAAACCCGAGCTTATAAATGTAAAACCTGGGTTAATGTGAAATGTTAAAAAAGTACACAATGGTAAAGCCCACTCACACATTTAGTGAACTGTCTGTTGGCTATAAAACAGTGAACAAAGCAGGTATAGAGTTTTGTTTTCCAAGGATGAAGAAATTAATATAAATGGACAGCATGTGTAAACATTAAAGAGGACCTAATTCTAGAAAGGCAATGACAAACTCATTCTTGACAAACCCCAGAAAGGCATCATAATGACCTCTCAGTTACAGCAAAAATAAAGCAGTATGTCTTAGAGCTGAAAAGGAAGGAAGGAAAGAAGGCATCTTTAGTGAAACTTATTAAAAAATACTATGGACAGAACAAGGAACTAGTCAGTCTATTTTATGTGACAAAGGAAACACTGTCTGCAGACTTTAATTTGGGTGAGGATATCAGTGTATCAAATATAGAAACTTTCCAAGAGAAATCATTTGGTCAGAAACCTATCAAATGAAAAGGATTGTGAACAGAAGAAGCTGATAGCTGATTTTATAAAAAGTATCCTTTCTATATTCCTTTTTCTGACTTTGATTTTGGCTTCCTGTGATACCATATCAATGGAAGAGGAAACCAAGAATGCTTGTAACATGAAACATATTAGAATTATCAATTCCTTCTTTGAGTTCTAGTTAGGTAAACATTCAGAAAATGGCAGAAATTTTATTAAAAGGACATTCAATATTCAGAGTATTATTTTATCTGTGTTCAATTTTAGGAGACTGCATTTGGTACAAAAACATTTTCCTATTTGGGAAAGATTTTGGACTGCTTGTCTGAAGTTATCCTCTCATGAATAACTAACAGATGTTACATTACAAGTAAATACTTAATTTTGAAGAGTATAAAAAGGCACATGTGCTAACATTACAAATGATCACATCCGTTCATTTTTACTTGTCTGTAGTTCTGGAAGACCTCTTAAGCAAGTACTTTACAAGTGTTTACACAGAAATATATTGATTGTGTGAATATTACCAGGGGTGGGATTCAAATTTTTTAACAACCGGTTCTGTGGGCATGGCTTAGTTGGTGGGCATGGTTTGGTGGTCATGTGACTGGGTTGACATGGCTTGATGGTCATGTGACTGGCTGGGCATGGCAAACTCAATATCACTCACATCAAGGCACGCTTCTCCTCGCCTGACCTCTCATGACTGTGGGGATGCTGTGACAGTCGTAAGTGTGAAAAATGGTCATAAGTCACTTTTTTCAGTGCCATTGTAGCTTTAAATGGTCACTCCACACAAGCAAAGTACCAGCAAAGGAAGGGAAAAAAACTCCAGAGAAGTTCCTGAGACAGGAAATCCAGTCCTGCCAAGAATATAACAAGGGTTAAGGGAGAGGCAGTTTCTGTAAGCAACCCCAGAATGTTTCCTTCCTGCCTTCCTTACAGGATTAGGCCAGTAATTTCTTCTAACATTCTCTGAACTGCTTAGAATGTTAACAACCTGTTCTAGCGAATAGGTGTGAACTGGTAGAATCCCACCCCTGAATATTACTAAAATAACTTATGTACTCTTTTGATTTTATTCTTGCCTGGTTTAATCTGTGATAGAATTATGGTTTTGTCTAATTAAAGATGCAATGATAAATTCTGCAAGATGTTAAGAAACTAGCATTTAGAATTATGTGGCACTCCAGGATCAAAGACAAAAAGATGTTTTGGAGCACGTATCGCGTCCCTGCAATTCTTTTTTTCCATGATTATGTGGCTGCTGGTATAAAATTTCAGAAAAAATATCCGTGTATTTAAGGAATTTGCACTACATTTCCAACTTCCAGTATTGTCTTTGGTACTTCCTATATTCTGAAGCATCCTTTTGACTTTGAATCTGAAATGTTTCATTATCATATCAATCTCAATGAAAGTTTGAGAGTATACTTGAAATCCTATAAGTATGTCTGGTGAATTAATAGAAAAATTAAAAAATATTATTTTTGAATATAGAGTAACTGCTTATTATCTTTCTGATACTTAGCAGGCTGAAATCCAAATATTTGGGATACATTATGTGAGCAGATTATGGGATAAAAAAAAAATATTCTTTGTCAGATTGAGGAAAATAATAACATATAAAATAGATGACTCCTGGAAAAGATTCCAGGAATGTTGTTGGAAAAGCTACAAATTATTGCTAAAGGCAAATTAAAAGAACAAGCATTTTTCGTACAGTCGCCAGAAGGTAAATGAAACTCAAACTAACTTTAATCTCAGTTGCATTAGATAGCATTAGCCTACCTATTATGTTTTGGAATTCAAGAGCAGTTGAAAAGGAGAATATGGTGGCTTGGAAGAGGTGATGCAGATCAGTGAATTCTGAAAGATGAGAAGAAATAATGTAAGAGAAAGAAGAGAAAGGAGCAAAGCAATAAAAGTTGATTTTGATAGGTAGAAAAAAAAAACCTAACAAAAATTATTAGATCAGCAATTCTTTGTTTCTTAAATCCACTGCTGCCAGTAATTGAAGGGTCATTACTGAGCAGTGGCCTCTACAGTATCTAATATAATTTAAACTAATGAAATCTAATCTAATTTCATCCAAGTGGCAAAACAAGTGCCACACTGTCATGATGTCCTACCCCATTGTCCGTCCATGTTGTAACTGTCAATTTTCTGAGATGAGAGCTCTATGTATTATATTTGATTTAACCTGCAGAAAAGAAATTTGAGAAGAATGAAGAGGCAGCTTTATTGTCCTGGGAGATGTACCTGAAGGAAAATTATTTGCAACTCCAACAGTCTCAACAAAAGCACACTCCTGAGCAGAAAATCCAGCACATCACAGACAGGTGAAAATTGTCTTTTCCATTTAAATAGTAATAACATCGGGTCAGCTCATGATCAAGATTGTGAAATATAATTCAGAAGAATGTGAAAGGTTTGAGTAACCCTCCTAATGCATACCTTATTTTAGGCCTTAGACTACTCCAAATCCCACTTGTCCCTAGTATTCCTATTAGGATTCAGAATACAAGATCCACATATGTTCAGTAGTGGAAGAACATTCTAACATGAGGCAGTTGATTCTGTCACAAAACCTCATGTTTGAGGGTATAATCACTCTCCCTTTGATGCTGCTTGAAATACTAATCTTTTTTTCCAGAGTGGATAAACTAACAGAAATGCTGGATCTTGATCAGGAGAAAACGATGAAGCTATTGGAACAAAGGTTGTTACACTTGGAAGAACAGGTAAGGTTGATTTCTGAAGCTTCCATCCTGCCTTTTAGCTTAGCCTAGTTGGAGAATATTGAAAACTTATGCAAAGCATGGGCCCATCTGGACACAAGGCAGCTCTTCGAGAACTGGAAAGCATATAAGGCTGTTTCATGTCAGCCATGCTACAGTATTTAAAAAGAACACTGTGTGCTTTCAGAAGTTAAGGCATTTCTGCAGACCCCCATATTCTTCTAAAGCTTCTTTTAGTCATTAAATTCCTAGTGTTAGGCAATAGGGCAAGTTGTGGATTAAGCTACATCCTGGTAATAAGCTACATTATACAAGCAGGCACATATCTCAGTTGGAGAGCCAATTTTTAATGGTCTCTTGTAAAAAGGTTGTACTACATGAACCAACATTATAAACACTTTAGAGTTCTTTCTTGTGGCCTAGATTCACTTATCAGCCATGTCTGCCAACGTTCCTTCTTGAAAGTCACTTTTTAATGAATGTAGTAATTAACAAGTGCAATGAATTGCTTCTTCTCTAGACATTCCAATTTGCAAAGGGATTACAATGGATTGTTCAATCGTTGTCTAACAGTGGGTTTGGTACAGAGGAAGATATTCCTGTTTTAGGTATGTTTTCCTGCAAGCACATACCTCTGAGAACCATTTTGCATTAGATTTTTATTTTGGTTTACATGTATGTATCATTTTTCATTTCATAAATGGGAACTTACTCTTTCTTTCCCACTTTATATTTTGGGGAAAAAACAATAATGCACACACATCCTTTATAGTAGAACTGTGATGTATATATATATTTACTTGCTAGAATTTGAATATAAAATATATCACAAGAAGTAAACAAAGAATTCTTACCATTCCAAGTTATATTTTGTTCTGCTCATTTGGCCTCATTTGAAGATGAATGTAGATTTTCTTAGCACTCATTCACATTATATAATAATGACCATATACCTCAGATATAATGGCATCTTGAGCAGAATTTTTCTTGAAGATAGCAGATCTCTCATTTGCTATATTACTTCCTGCATAAATATTCACTGTGCTGTGTTGATCCTTATTGCACTGCTGAATCATCTTTGCCTGAGAAACTCTCTGATATAATTAAGGTACTGGATTGCAATGAGGGGAAATTTAGGTTCTTCACTCAGTGTGAAGCTCATTAGGTGACTTCAGGTTATTTGTTCTCTCTCTCTCTGGCTTCCTAGAAAAAATGAGAAGAAATCTTATATGCACCACATTAAGTTTTTAAATCTGAAAGAGGAAAAGCAATATGTGTCTTCAGCATTGGGCCTTTCTCAGAAGGGAAGACTGCTTAAATCAAAATGTTAGAATTTGTATCAATTGCTTATCTGTCTCTGTGTGTGTGTGTGTTTTCTGAGGCTTTCGCGGGTATTTGTATGTGGATCTTTGGTTATTCGGGTTTTCTCCGGCGTAAAATTGGAAGTATCTAGGTGACGTTTCGATGAAGTCTCATTCATCATCTTCAGACACATCTTGTGTCTTTGGCTTTGTGCTTCTCGGAGTATGTATGTGGCCAGGCATGAAGTCCCCTGTGCATTATGCCCGGCCACATACATTGGACAGACCAATAGAAGAATTAGTACCCACTTGGATGAACACAAAAATGCAGTAAAAATGCTAGAACACATTTCCTCACTAGTCCAACACATGAAAGCCACAGGTCATAGCATCAACTTCAATGGCACCAAAACCCTAGCCACTATAGAAAACCCCAGCCACAGAATTATCAGAGAAGCCATGGAGATTGAAAAAAGACCTGAAAGCATGAGTAGAAGAGATGATTCCACCAGACTGTCAATTATTTGGAAGCCTGCACTCACAAACAAAAAACATCTCCACACCACTAGCCAGGCAAACACCTGGGCACAAACAGATCCCCCCTGATACCTCCAGCTCAAACACACCCCAACCAGGCACCCAGATGAAACCTAGCTTCCTAACAAATGACAGCCATCCATTTACTTGGAGCCAAGCTGCACTAAAGGCCTCCAATACAGGAACACAATATTGCCAGCCAATCAAGACACAAAAAGAGCCATAAAACAGACAGAAGATATTAGAAACACCAATCAAGCAGAACACAGCAAACTCTAAGACCAATAAACACAGACCAAGATTCCCAACCTATCAGGATGAAGAAAAAACCATTCTGGCGCAGCAATAGGCTAGCCCCAAATTTAAAACTGAAACAACTATAAAAGTCTGACTCACAAACGAACACAATACAGAAGCCTGATGATGGCAGATGAGATTCTGCCGAAACGTTGCGGCTTATATACTATATTATATTTGATTGTTTATTATGTTTACCACTAGATTCAACAAAAGGGAATCTTGGTGATTTATAATACAAAAATATAAAAACAGAATAAAAACATAACCGTCAATAAAAACACAACAATAAAAAGAGTAAATGAATCCTCAGAGATCTTCTGGTACATGTTTTTATTTCTGAGCCCAACAGTGAGAATGGCAATGTAATCTCAAAAGGGAGGTGTTCCACAGCATGGGAACTGCAAGAGAAAAACATTGATTGTAATCCCATCTCTTTCAGTTCCATATGTCAGCAGAAAATCCATATTGGGTAAGTTGGGTGGGCCACCCCATGTGTCACATATTTCTGAGTGGTCTTCAGAGGCATCCCCATAAGGAGAGTATTGTGGTAAATCAAATTGTTGGTGATAGTAACATGAGTTTCTATGGCAAGTCCCTTAAGGCATCAGACTAGAAACAAGTGAGTTTTAGTGCTGCTTTAGGCATGAAAAACTGGCTGGGTGATTTTGGACCAATCATTTTCTGTCAGCCCACCCCACCTCACAAGGGTTGTTGTGAAGAAAATATGAGGAGAAAAGGAGTATTAGATATGGTCACCACCTTAAGTTATTTATAAACAGTGGAGGTATTATGTATAAATTAATAAAAATATCTCTTCTATCCATGGTCTTTACTTGGCTGTCAAGTGGTAGCTATGAATCGAGGACTCTCGGGTCATGGATCTGCTGTTTCAAGGGGAGCTTTGCCCCTTCAAGAATTAGAAAGAATAAAATAAACAATATATTACATAAATATAATCCTATAGTCTGTTCGAGGACCTATGTGGATTGGGGATTATGGGAGCTGAACACCTAATATAATTAGAGAAAATGGGTAAAACTGAGGTACTTCACTTGCCTTTATAATATGTGTTTCTTATCCAAGATTAAATATGCTAGTGTAATGAAAGATATTACTCTATCTTAGAAGAGTTAAGTCAGTGTTCTCCGATCTTTCTAGCTCAGCAGACTGGTGGAGGCAAAGACGGGTGGAGGGGAGAGGGGATGGTTTTGTATATGCATGCCACTTTCACAAATGCAGCTTCACACTCACACACGTGTGCACTTGCCTACCACCTCCATGGCCCGATTCCAATTGGGCTGCACCTGGCACCAGACCACAGACTGAGAGTTTGGGACCCCTGGTGTCATTAATGGTTCTCAAGTGCAAATAGATCTTTTCCCAAAATTATGGAAAATGTTGATTGATGATACATATGATAAATAGAATTCTGTGGTGGGTGGGTTTCAGTCCCTAGCAGGGCTGCTGAAACAAAGGAGCAGCAAGCAGAGGAAGTCTCGGAATCTTTATTCATCCTGTCCCATGTGAGTTCTAGGAACCTCCTATATCCCAAGTCTACTACCATTCGCTTCCCTGTGCCGGATGAGAAGGTGCCATGGGAGGTAGGAACCTTAAATTTAGACAGTTGGTTCTGTTATTCTGATTAATGCTAAATGGACCAAGTGTTTACTTAAATTATCTTCTTACTAAACAAATCTGAATTCCGTGCTACGGATCTCCTATAACAAGAATTCTACATAAATTCACCTGTCTACAATTCTGAAAATTCTGGAAAACTATAAACTAAATACCTATACAATGAAAAAAAAATATTTGGCGGAATCTGATCACCCTTAGAGGCCTTGGCTCTGAACTCAGTTTGTAAATGGAGAAATTATATGCTCGGCAAATGCTTGTAGAAAAGTAATGGATAGTATCTGATTACAGTGAGGATATAATGCTTGCTGAAAGAAATAAAAACGTCTGTGTAAAGAGCACGCCTTTCCCCATTTTGTTATATGGAATTGAAAGTTGAATATGTTAAAAATCAATCAACTGAACGCAGTAGGAACGGAATGCTTTAGAAGTGAGTGTGATAAAAAAGAGATTGGATCAAGAATTAATAGGTTATGAATATGGCTTGAATAAAAAAGTGAAAGAAAAGTAGAAAAAAGTATGTAGAGGTGATTTTATCCAATAGCAAAAATGAATAAGGATTGAATTGTAACAGACTACAATGTGAAAAATGGGAAGTCCAGAAGGAGTTAATAGAGATCCTTTAAAAGAGAGCTGAGAAACCTAAAGAACACAAGCAATGTATAAACACTATATGGACATGATGGAAGCAAGGCTAAAAAAAGATATTCAAATGTGTAGCAAATGTGTTGCCTTAAGTAGATTTTGCTTCCTTTTCTTTTGTTTCCTTTTCTTGTCTCATGCATATACATATAACTATTGCTCATGCATGAGCAACCATGTTTGTTTATTATAAAGTATGCATATTTTCATCTTACAAGAATACAAGAACAACAAAGCAGAACACTACAACAATAGGAAAAAATATGGTATCGTATAGTACCTGATCTGCTAGGCCTAAGGAAATTCAGAAAGAAATTCAGTTTTCACTTTGGAATTCTCCAAAATACCTCGTAATTGAAATGAGAGTACATGTTGCTATGCACAATTCTGAAGTCTAAAGTAACCTTTTTTTCCCCTGGCAGACAGAGTTCGATATCTATAATCCGCCCTTCTATAGTCCTGAAACACAAGAGGATATCACACCAAAGTTCCTGAGAGAGTAAGTGCTCTTATAGCTGCTTCCTACCACTAGCTTCCTCTCACTATACCTGGCCATTGTCTTTTTTTTAATGGAGCTGCTGCTTCTGTTTGCTTCTATCACAAATATTCTACTGATTATTTTTTTGTTACATTGAGGTCCTTTGGTTTAAAAGTTGCGTTTCACTGGCCAAAGATGCTAAAAAGATAAAAGTTTTGCTCCTATCTTCCAGCAATTTGGAAAACCTTTCAAGAATAAACTTCAACAGCCTGGATGGAGAGATCAACAGGCAGAGTTTCCATGGCACTTATACTGTTGAGGGTGGCCTGCCACTGTAAGTCCCACAGAGGGAATCTTGGTTACTGTCTCCACTTTGTGCTGAAAATTAGTTAACATGAGAATTTAGAAGTCAGAGTCCCATCATGGATGTGCTGAATGTTTATGCTTGAACTCATATATCCCATTTCAAGTGCAGCGGTTATAGCAGATAACAAAAGAAGCGATTTGGAAGAATCTTATTCAGGAAATTGCTCTCCTTTTCAACTTCATAGTAGTTTGATCAAGATATTTTGAGAGTGCACATTCCAGAGTCAAATTATAGGTGCAATATATTTTGTTCAGCATTTAAAAGAAAGCCGGGTTACTTTTACACAGAGATTTTCTTGATAGGAGATTATAACAATTAGGCTAGTAAAAGAATCAGGTGAAAATGTTCAGTGTCTTCAAAACAAAAGGCTCATAGCCAGAGAGGCTGAACTTCACTGTTGTGAAACATCTCTGATTCCTTAAGGGTTCCTAAGAGACATAATCAATTACTGTGATACTTCATTGGAAGGCAGCCTTTCTCTTTCAGCAGATTGTCTAGAGATGGGTTACTCCATAGGGAAAGGCAGGCCAGTCAAATAATACTGTTTTAGTTGAATGGTGGTCAATCCAAATGCCTTTTCCTCAGTAATTCGGCTTTTCTTCAAGTGTAAGTACTAGTGAGCCTTAGTTCAAACTAAATCTGTGTTAATAACTGCTTAGCTCAGGGGTCTCCAACCTTGGCCTGTGGACTTCAACTCGGCTGAGGAATTCTGGGAGGTGAAGTCCACAAGTCTTAAAGTTGCTAAGGTTGGAGACTCCTGGCTTAGCTTATCGTTCTGACCTCTCCTTGAACATTTGTTTCCAGATGGGAGTTCCCAGGGGAAGGGCAGCATCTCTATGGCCCTAGCTCATGACAGAACTATTGTTTCTCTTTCAGAAATCCCATGGGCAGGACAGGCTTGAGGGGCCAAGGAATCCTTAGGTTCTTTGGACCCAATCATGCCTTGCATTCAGTTGTGACACGGTGAGGAAATTTTATGTGCTTCTTTTGTAATGTGTTTTTATTTTAATTCCTGTTTTATACCCATCCAGAGATTAGAAGCAGACATCTTGTTTCCTCAGATCAGCATTGTGAACTACATTCCACTTTTCACCACACTTCTGAGCCTTAGGTGTTGACAGCAGCACCTTGGCAGCTTAAATGTGGTATCCATGGCAACAGGAGGGGGGGGGAAACCTTGGATGCTCATGATTTGAAGCATGAGCAGAAGCTGCATGTAGTTTCAAAAGACTTTTTCTCATTATCAAAAAGCAGAACATTCATCTTAAGTTTTTAGTTTATGATTTATTGAATAAATATTTGATGCTGAATAGGACAGAGATACTGGAAAAATCTATCACAATGATTTTTAACTACTATGCAGAGGTTTATATCTACTTTCAGTGTGTGTGTGTGTGTGTATGTGTGTGTGTGCATAATGAATATCTGACTGATATAATAGAGTTTGATTATATATACAATACATATTTAGAAAAAAATACATTTGTATTCTGCTTCTCATCCAGATAACAATCAGAGCTCATTTTATTTTAGCATTATAGATTTCTTCATATACCTTTTGATTTCTTCATGTACCTTGATACAACAGCAAGCTATACTCTCTTTTTTTATAGTTGGCGAAGGAATGTTGATGGATCCATTTATAGAAAAAACTTGAAGAAAATGCTGGAAGTTTTAGTGGTCAATTTCCCTTTCTTGGATAATTGGGTTTTACTTGGGGTAAGCATATATGGGGCAGTCTATCTTCAATAAGATCTAAGTTGGTAATTTAATAAAATCATGCCAATTAGTAATATGTACTTTTAACACAACAAACTATGTCTATTGGTAGTCCTTGACTTAAAGCTGTAATTGAGCCTAAAATTTCAGTTATGTAATGCTGGTAGTTAAGCAGATCATCTGATCTTACTTTCTCTGTTATGGGCATTAAGCACAAATGGCAGTTCTAAAACAAATACTATGGGCATTAAGCAAATCCATTGTCTGCAGTGGGCATTTTTGTCTGAAAGCACAAGTAAATGTGTTGTCCTGCAAAAAATGTTGAAAATCATGGTCACCACAGGATGGTGCATAAGTGTGAGTCAGTTGCTAGGCACACAAAATGCAATAATGTGACCATGGGGGGTAGCCATCAAAATTTTGAACCCAGGTCATAAGTGGACCCACAGAGTTCCATTGTAACTGTGAACAGTCACTAAGCTGAGGACAATAAGCTGAGGAGAATGGAAAATAAGCCAAGGACCACACTTATGAAGAAAATAAAAGTATGGCTGCCTTCTGAAATTTTCCATAATAAAACATATAAGTTGGGTATATTTTTCATTATGTGGATAAGAATGTGTTCTGTGCTGTAGACTGAATTTGATTCCAATGAAGTGGCATGTGTGCACAAATCTTACTTACTTACCTCCTTCAATTCAACCACATAGAAACAAAAAAAAAACCCAAAATGATGGGTTCATCTAATCTACAGGCCCTGTGCTTGAGGAAACATCCTAATTTTTAAAGATTATGAAATATCAAATGGATTGATCTCAGCATGCAGGCCTATCTATCCAGAACTAGTAACTTGGGGATAAACAATTGGAGAAAAGTATAAAGAGCTTTATGGGATGCAATCATAGAATGCAATATGGGTCTACTGAGGTACATTCATAACTGCCCATGCTACTGCATACTGCAGCTGATTTTCTATGTAGAGTTCACTGCAGTAATTCATTTAGGAGGCAATCAAGGCCTCAGTGATCTTTAGTAATGCTTTCCAATTCAGGAAACCACACAATTGGTATAGAGGACAATCTATGCACAAAGCCCTTCTGGCTCTGGCTGCTACTTATTCCTCAAATAGCAGCCACATTTCCTGGAGGATCCCCATATTGTGTACCAGTTCTGCCTGGGGCAAGGCAACCCTACAAAGAGCTAAAGGATGGTAAATCTCCATATATAAGGGGGCCTTAAAATCAAAATCGGTCCAGTTTGCTTGGGTCAAATTGAAGCATGGTCTTCCCTGTTTAGATCGCCACACTTCCAACACCAGAACCTCAATAGTATCATGATATGCCCTGAAGGTAGAGATGTATAATTAAAATCCTCGATTTTAATATGTCAGCAAAGGTTACTTACCTGCACCTCAGAGATTTATCATTTTATTAAGTTTATTAGGCCCACCCCAGCAGGTTCTGACGAGTTCTGGAGAACCAGTAGCAGATATTTTGAGTAGTTTAAAGAACAGGCAAATACCCCCTCTGACTGGAGATTTTACAATATCCTTCCCCTGCCACGCCCACCAAGCCACGCCCACAGAACCGGTAGTAAAAAAAATTGAATCCCACCATTACAAAACTGCCAACTGAACGGAAATTTCTGTTTTCTATAGCATTACAGTTAATAGAATGTGTGCCTCGTGCACTAAATAATGCTTTGATTCTTTCCAGGGATCTCTAGAACCTGGGGAAGCATTGCCACAAAAAATAAAACAGGTCCTGAGACGAGAGTTCTGGCCACAATTTCAGAAATTGCTGAATCAAGGAACAGAGGTATTTGGCCATGAAGTTGTGGCTTGATAAAAGTGGAGAAGAGTCTTATAGAATTGTTGGTGAACATTAGCCATTTTTCCCACTATCTTCTTAAAGGCATGACAGTTGTAGAGAATTGCACTTATGATGCTGGGGTCATATAGGGCCTAAATGTGGACACAACATCGAATGAATCATGTTTTTTAAGATGACATTTTAACAATACAGAAATTTTACATTTTGTAAAATTTTGCAGTATTTTGCAGTTTACCGAAGACACAGCATAGGTCATACACATTTTGTTTATTGATATTAGGAAGAAGTTCTGTATGTAATGATGTAACCATATTATATAAGGTCCAAATATTTAGCAAAGTAGACTTTTTAATCCATTTTCACAAGCCTGTAATCAATCAATGATTTAACCAATATAGGAGAATATATATAGGTCAGGGTTGGGTCTTCGTGCTAGCTTAAGTTGCTTTTTTGCCAACTTTTCATTAACCAGGTAAGGTAACATCATTAGTGTGAAGGAGAGTGCAGTGGGTGGCTATTTAAATATAGTACTTTGCTCTGTCATTTTGTTGGGGATATGCTTCTTCTTTGATGGTTCCTGGTTTTGGGTATTATTTCTTCCCTGATTATTTATCTGATATTGTTTCCAGCTTTTTTTTGTGTTGGCTGCTGGAGGAGATATGTTCTAAGGCCTAGGCTGTTTCCTTCCTTCCTGGGTTTTTGATTGTCTTTTAGATAGTATATAAGCACTTTTGGATTTGGCTTGATATAAAATGTTACAGTTTATCAGTTAAAATTGGGGTTGATTTTATCCATGTGTTATATGGCACTATAAAAACTCCTTAATCTCACAACACACATCAGAAACAGAAAAATGTCTTCTATTCTAGGGCATCTGAGCTAAAGGTATTTCCTATAGTACAATAATAGTACCACCAGCATCCTTTCCAGAAGGAATGGTACTTTTTAAATATTTACTTCTATACACCTTTGTGACAATTGTTCTTTAGATTGATAAGGAACTGTTCTATCCTCTGAATGATACCAGCCTGTCTTTTCTCTATTTTGTCTTATCCTCTATTATTACATTATCTCCCTGAATCCTATCTTCTTCCAGATATATAAAGGGTACATAGATGATCCAAGGAATACAGACAATGCTTGGATAGAGACAGTAGCCATCAGTGTACATTTTGAAGATCAGAATGATGTCGAAATGAAGCGTCTGAACTCAGTATGTGTCACCAGGTCACTTCTTACCATCATGCTATCCTCAAGATGCAAATTCTAAGATTCTGTGAACAAAACCCAGGGTGGTGGATCCCCAGGGAGATAGATGAAGGGTCCAAGGAAATTTAGGAAAGCACTCTGAAAGGCGAAAGACAAAATCATGGTAAAGAAAGAAGAGAAATTGTGCATCTGTGTGTGTGTGTGTGTGTGTGTGTGTGTGTGTACATGCATGCATGTGTATGAAATAGATAGAGAATGGATCACAATTCCTTACACTGTAATAAGAGGAACATTTAGCAGGTCTACTGCAGACACAGTCATATACACAGTATTGTATATGCAAAGAGAAATAGTGCAGACCTTAAAAGTGATTTTTATTCTCATCGATCTCAGATTAATAGACTCACTGAGGTTTTTGAGGTAATCTACTCATATCACATGTTCCAAAGCTGTTTCCTTCTAGCTTTCATGAGGCTGCAGGGAAACTAATTGTAATAAAAAAAAAATCTGTCTGGGATTTCTTTCTCCAGTTTCTCCAGGGTTGTGACTTTGAAGTGATGGTGCGATGGCAGGTGGTGGACAAGAAGATCCCCCTTTATGTCAATCACAAAGAACTTCTGAGGAAAGCAACTGTCCTTTTGGGAGCATATTTCTAATGGCCAAGAGCAACATTAAATTTTGCATTTGCATTTCTTTCTCAGTTCTTTCTAGCTGCAGTAAACCAAACGGTATCCTGCTTTTCAGCAAATCTCTTTAGAATATTTTTCCATTCCAGCTGAACATAGAAATGAAATTCTTCTTGAGTTGGCCAAAAATGTATGCTTGTTTGAACTGCAAAAAAAGAAGGGTTAGAGCTTTCTTTCATTATACTGAAACCCGGAATTCCCTTTCTAGAAATGCTACACATATTCCTGCGGATCATGTAGAAGTAATGGACATCAGGGCTCTGGGTAACCTTATACATTTGTAAAATATACAATAAAGTGAATTGTAATTTATCTTGTAATACTATTTAATACGATTAATAGCACGGGAATAAGCAATCGCTGCCTTCAAATTGCACACAGCATCGCTTCTCATCCAAGAAGCAAAAGGGAATGTGGTAGTATTTTTCAAATAACTTGAAAGGAGGGCAGAAGGGCACAACATCACAAATCCTGAATTGAAGCATATTTTTCCTGTTTTTGTTTTTGTTTTCCTTCTGAAGAAAGGCACAAATAGTGTGGGAATCTAGTTCAAAGGAAACCTGAAAAAATCTAGATTCCAATTTTCTGGGTACTGTCTTAACTGTCACTTCAGCAGACAATTGGCCATTATGCTCAATGTCCAAAGTCTCATTCATTTTTTAGCTAGATATGCATTGCCTTGAACTTTGTGAGATCCTCTATCTCTGCCTGAAACGTTAAAGCAAGCTACAGGTAGCTTAATTCACAACTCTGTGAGTTTGTGAGGATCTTTTGTGAATATCTCATGTCTTTCAGTGGTGGGCTATATTGCTTGGCTTCCTGAATCTTCCCCTCTTTTGAAAAGAATAGCGATATCCTTTGTACACAACTGAAGTTGCTGTTGATTTATTTAAAAGTGAGCTATTTATGCAAATACATCCACACACTCAAATTCATCTGCCCATATTTGAAATAAATAAAATACATCAACGCACATAAAATATAGAAAATGTTTCAATAATTGAATCAGTTTCTCAAAACATTTAAAAGCTTGCCTCCATTAAAAGCACAGTGCTATACACCACAGTCAAAATAACAGATTAACAAAATGGGGAGACAAATCAAGTAACTCAAAGCCATTGTGAAATGAATCTCAGCTAACAAAGACTAACTGAGCCTAGATTTCTTTTTTTTTAAAAAGTTATGCCTTCCCCAAAAGCACAGTTGATGACTTAAAAACACAAAGTACCTCTTAAACCACTTGCTCAAAATTTGTTTATCTACCACCCTAAAAACTGCTGGAATTAAAGATTTCAATGAATTGGCTAGTCATGGAAGATTATAAGTCTTCCTCAGTGGTGGGACTCAAATAATTTAACAACTGGTTCCCTGATCTAATGATTTCTTCCAACAACCAGTTCACCACACTGCTCAGAAAGTTAACAACTGGTTCACCCAAACTGGTGGAACTGGCTGAATCCCACCACTGGTCTTTCTTCTCTTCCCTCTAATTCAGATAAAAGCTATTTTCCATAGTGTCTTAAAAATTGGGACGGGGCAATTGCAAAACTCCATTTCACTCTAATGTGAAAGCTATCTATTTCCAGAGGTTCCTGGTTTGTTCATCAAATGGTCCTCCTCCCAGGACAGATTGTTTTATTGTTACAAAGAACATAAGGAGCATATTCATACCTTGAAATGGTGCTGCTCTCATTCTTCATGGATGTTATCATTAATTCAAAGCAGTATGTACTAAATTAATTAGTACCATGGAAGCTGCTTCTCTCTCGTCTGAATGTCATTGCTGAAGTCTTTTTGCTTCTATTTTTTATTTGCAGTATTATTAAATACTTATCCTTGATGTTTATTATAGATGGGATTTTGTGATATTTCTTAATTTAGGCCAATAATTCTAATGTCAATGGAATCTGAATTTATGCTTCATTTTTTGTTCTCAATAAAACAATTTGCTTGAGCAAGTGTTGATATATCAATGCCAGAAATGCCAATGAAGTCACAGTGTCATTTATAAAGATTTCAAAGACAGCTTTTCCTCAAAGGTTTCATTCTATTGATGAATAAAAGCAAAGCAGCTTGAATAGCAATTTGTGTTCCTAGTTCTATGTTTAAATATTCAAGAAAATGAAGAAATAAATATTCAAGAGAATGAATGCAATATACGATAAGTATATTTGCGTACTTTCGGTAGACCAGAGAAGGTCTACCGAAAGTATGCAAATATACTTATCGTCAGAAAACAGTTTCTCCAAAATGTGAAATATACTCAAGTAAATTATTTCATTAGCATGGCCATTATTGAATCATACTTGGCACCGTTTAATACATAAAAAATGCAGTGGGAAAGATTAAGCAATTTACCATTTGTATTATATAGGTAATCCTCGGTCTATGACAGCAGTTAGGACTGGAATTTTTGTCACTAAATAAAGTAATTGTAAAACATGTTGTCATGTAACCACATTGCTTAGTAACAGCTGTCATTAAATGAGACCCACATTGTGTTGTCAAGCAAGGATCTCATCTCTCTCACACACTGCTCTAGGGTTTTGTAAATTCCAGGATACAAACATTTCATATCCTCTACAAATATTACCACTCCAATGGAATAGCTCTCTCTCTGTGTGTGTGTGTGTGTGTGTGTGTGTGTGTGTGTATTCAAATTAGTGCAGACTCCTGAAGACAACTTGGCCAAGTCCTTGCTGTTTTCTTGGCAAGTTTTTGGAAATAGTTTGTCATTGCCTCCTGAGGGGCCAGAAGAAAATGACCCAGCTGGCTTGATGCCTAAGGTGGAACAAGAATTCAGTTTCCAAGTTTCTCGCCTGGAACTTTTAACTACTACATCAAACTGATTCTCATGAAATAGCCTTATCACCCTCCAAGCATATCAACATGATTTTCTTTTTCTTGTATTATGTTTGCACAACATACTAAGACACGATGCCTTAATCATGATTAACTAGATAAATTACAATTTAAGCTCCACCCATGTTAAACCATAAACTATGGTTTGCAAACCACATTAAGTTTACTCATCATGCGGAGGGCGGAGCTGGCATCGCGACGATACGGCATGCGATCTCGGAGGTCTGAGATTGCTGCCAATATCTTTGCTCCTGGACAGTCCTATCGGATCTAAACCATCCTGAAGAGATGGTGAAAGTGAAGAGCACATCCTGTCGATCCCAGGGATACCGCAACGTCCCTGGTCCCAGGAGAAGCTCTTCTTGCCAGTGGCAAAGAGGCAGCCATTAAAGCTGCTGAAGTTGGAACAGCTCCAAAACGGAAGAGAACAGAAAGAGAGAGTGTGCCGGTTTGGTGAGAACTTTTTGTTTATTCTAAGATCTGAAAGGACACCCTAAGGAAAAGAAAGAATCTGTAAAAGTTTTGACAGAAGTGATTAAGCGGTGATTTTAAACAAGAATGTCAAAGTAATGTTTTTTTTCTCATTGCTGGATTTTCTAGACACGATCTTATATTTTGAAACTGGACTGTTTTTTTCTTTTATATCTATTTTTTTCTCCTTTTTGATTTTGTAATATTTTAGGCTAGAGGCTCCCTTTTAGTTATTTCTTTTTTAAAAAAATATATTTTTCTTTTTATTAATTCTTATTATATCTTGCTTGGAAAAGGAGGGGGAAAGTGAAAGCAAAGAAACTTTGTAACACTGCCAACTAGAGGCTTGAAAATATTCTATTTCCCTGTGACCAGACAAAGCTGAGAAAGAAAGAACTGAGGCTCTTTTTCAAGGACATTGTCATTTGATAAGATAGAGGGAAGAGCATGGGAGAGTATTATTGCAGGTGCTCTTCTGAGTTTCTATCAACAGCTGAAGTCTGGTGTTGAAACCTAGAGGGGGGGGAAAGGTGATAAGTTTTTGGAGAAGAGAGCTATAATAAGAGCCTTGGATAATTAAACAAAGTGCAGTGTGCTCTTTTTACTTTTTCTAAGTTGTGCTATCCCTCTTCACCAGCTTTATTGTATTTCATTTTATCTTTTTTTTTTCTTGTAATAACTATTTGGGTTTTTGGCTTTGTTGGAGCTTGTCTTTGTTTTTCTTTTTTTCTTTGGAAGTCCAATCTTTACGTTTGCTTTTTATTTTAAAGGGGAAGTTTTAGTATTAATGTTTTTTTTAAGGAAATAGCCTTTTTTTTCCTTTCCTGGTATTTTTGTTTTTTCATCTACCTTTCTGGTTTATTCTTATGCACTCTTTTCTATTTGAGACCTTTCAATTGGATTAAGGTATTGAAGAAACTGAAGAATTTTTCCTTTTCCTTTTTTTTCCTTTTTTTTCCCAAGCCTTTTTTCTTCATCTAACTACTGATTGGATTAAGGTATACAAGAACCTGAAGAAATTTTGTCCTCCCTTTTTTTTCTTTTTTAAAATCATTATTATTGGGCTTCTTTTTTCTACTATTTTTATTTTGAACTATAATTGGTTACTTCACAATTGGATTAAGGTTTAGAAGTACCTGAAGATTTTGAATTGCTTAAAATGAGTAGGAAATTTACAGCTCCTGGTTCTTCAACTTCTTCCTCTCCACCATCTGGAGGACAACGTTCAATATAGACAATGTTAAAGCAAGAAAAAGAACAAGAAAAAGTAACTCTGCAGATGATTATGCAAGGAATTCAAAATATTCAAGCAAGATCAGAGAATATTGAAAAGAGAATAGAGAACACTGAATAAAGAACAGAGAACATTGAACAAAGAACAGAGAACATTGAACAAAGAACAGAGAACATTGAACAAAGAAGAGGGAAAACCGATGAAAAAGTGGAGAACATCCAACAAATGATGTTGAAGTATGATGAGAGATTCCAAAAAATTGAAGAAGAAAATAAACAAAGAGACAAGAAGATTGGAGATATTGATAATAGATTAACCATGGTTTAACAAGATAAAAGTGGTATGTTGAGATGGGAGATGGATAGATCAGAATTCTCTCTTAGATTCCAAAATGTAGAGGAAGAAAAAGGACAAAACTTAGCTGAGATAATGATAGAAATACTGGCTGAAGCTTTGGAAATAACTCAAGAGAATATAATGGATGGAATAGATGAGGTTTATCGAGTTTTCACGAGATATGCGATGAGAAATAGCTTACCAAGAGAAGTTCACCTTAGATTTACAAAGAAAACCATTAAAATGCAAATATTGCAAGTGGCAAAAGAGAAAACATTGAAATATAAAGACAAGGAGATTGTGGTCTTGAAACAAATACCAGAAGAGTGAGAGAGATGAGAAGAGAATACCGATTCCTGACTAAAATGCTACTCAAAAAAGAGGTGAATTATAGCGGCTAGGATTGTATTTGCTAAAAGCTGGAAAAATGAGAAAATACCATCACAGGAAGAAATCATTAAGAAAATATTGGAATGTGCTGAAATGAGTAGATTGACATTTGAAATTAGAGAACAAGAGGATAAACAATTTTATAAAATTTGGGATCTTTTCTATCAATGGTTAGACAATAAAATACAGTAATGAAATATGTAGACTTTTAGAAAATAATAAATATATAAAGATGTACTTCTTTCTTATTATATCTACAAAATGATTTTAGGATAGATTTGGGATGATAATATGAACTGTTATAAAATAAACTAAGTAAATTATGATTATCTTGTAAAACATGAATGAATAAAAGTATAGTCAAATGATTAATAATGATACTACGGTATTTAATTTTTGATTGAAAATATGAGATTATATGCAATGTAATTGTAATTGAGGACTATGAAATGGAAGCACAAAACAATTTGTAAACCAACCGGCACACTGTATGTACACATATGGAAGATAGCTTGATGTTTTTATGTTTTGTTTGTTTATGTTTGTTTTTCAAATACCAATATTTTTTTTAAAAAAGTTTACTCATCATGCAAAATCACAAAAGCCATTAACAGCAGTCCAATTGTTGGACTAATCGTTCGTGGTTTTGATCCTATAAGAAACAAGGGTAAGACAACCTTAGTAGATTTTCAGCTAACAATCAATGATTTAAAAGTGCATGTAGCAGTCAGGAGTCATTGTTCCTTTTCCCCAGCTCTAGTCCATGCAGAGTCAATACTCCAGTTCACTACAGAACTGTTTGATAGGATAGATGACTGGAAGTATGTGGGGTCCATTAATAGAATTTAAGTCCAGCAACAAGGTGATTGTATAAAGTTGACTACACACTGAATGAGACAATTTTTCCATATAATTATTTAAAAAGGCCAAATGCAAATTACAGATTGCATCAATAGAAATATGATTTTTAAAAACTGAAGTAATCAGTTCACTTTATTTTGCTTTGGGATACCCAATCTCAAGTACTGAGTTCAGTTCTACCCATTGCACTAAAGATCTGTAGAAATTGAAGGAGGGTCAGAGAAGGGCAACAGGGATAAAATAGGGAAATAATCCAATAATTGAAGGCATTGGGTCTGTTTAGAGAAAAGATAACTAAAAAGGATAGGCTAGCCCTCTTCAAATTATTAAAGGATATCATATGCAAGATGGCCAAGACATGTCTCTATTTCAGAAAGTGAGTCTTGGAAGAATGGATTAAAGTTACAAGAAGATAAATCTGTCTGAACGTAAGGGAAAACTTTCTTGCCGACAGAGCAATTTGATGGCTGAATCTGTTACCTGGAAACAGCTGTGTTAAGCAGAGGCTAGGTCAGGAGTGTCAAACTGGCGGATGTACCATGCACAGGCCACGCCCATCCCAGCTCCGCAAAGAGGAAAAACATCATGAAACGTCATGTGACAGCAATGTGACATGGCAAGTTTGACAACCATGAGCTATTTAGTTGTTTGGCTGCTGGGGTTTTTAACTCCTGTACTAAGCAGGCTGAACTTAATGGGCCTTTTAATTCTTATGATTTTATGAGGAACCTCCTAATACTGAACTATAGCAAATCACTGGCATACATATATTGCAATGTGAAAATATGAATTTTCCTTTCAATAATAAAGATGTTCATAACAGTTTAAGAACATGCTGAAGTCTTGCTCTTCAAGATTAAAAAAAAAAGAGTTCAAGGAGACATTATGACCTGGAGTTAATGTAGGAGCAATATCACTCTGTCATAACAAAAAGCACTTATAATAGTAAATACAAAGCTTTACATTTTGGCATCTGTGCAATAATGGAAAGCAACACCAAATGCCTATTTTCTGATCTAGTGAATATCAGCTACTGTGTTCCACATATGATACTGTAATGTGTAACTCCCAAGCAAGCAATAGACCACTATGTTGCTTCCTATCTCTGCTAAAACGTCCTTTATTACTGAGCGGCCCCTTTAAAAATTCCAGGATGCTCAGCTAGGGTGGCAGTGACAAGCAGATGCGATCCAATTACAGTCAGCATTTGCCATGAATGGCTTTGTGTGCGACTGATGGGAAGAGGACGGCAGCAACAAGTGCTGTGTGCAGGCTGCAAGTCTTCACTGCTGCTGCTTCTGCTCTGAACTGCACCCACATCCAGGCAAGGGTGTGGCAAGAGAAAGCAGAGCAAGAGCTCCTGAGCTTTGGATGAGGAAGAAACTTGGGATCCTCAGGTAAAAGGAGAGTCAGCTGACCTCAGTCCAGGTATCATGGCCAAAAGGGAGAAGAGAAGGCAGTGGTAATAGGGCAGATTTGGCATATTTGCATGATGAAGTGGCTAAAGCTGACTAGATGGATTTTTTTTTCAATAGGCTCAATCCAAGAATCCAATTTTTGGGGGTGGGGTGTGGGGTGTTTTGCTCTGTAACTAGGTAGGTGTCCAGCATCTGTGCTGCTCTTGTTTTTGACATAATGGTTGAAACTCTGGGAGGAAGATATAGGTGGAGACTGCAGCTAAATTTAGTGTCATATTTACATCCTGAAGCATATTAGGATTAGCAGCTTTGCCGGTTATGCTTAGAGCAGGGGTTGCCAATGTTCAACATTATGACTCATGTACCTTTAATAGTTTGGGGAAAGACAGCAGATGTGCTGCTTGTCATGTCACAGTGCTTCAAAGGTTTGAAAATCTGCTTGCCTACATTGTCTTCCCCAGCTCGCCCGAGGGCTGAAAGCTTCATCTTAGGCAATAGGTTATGGCAAGGTTGAAAAGGAGAAAGAAGCATTCTTAGAGGGATAGAGAGGGTTCCCTCCTACGCGAGAAATTTCCTCTGTCACTACAACCAGCAGGATCCTAAGAGCCACAGCTGGTTGCATATAGGCAGTACCCAAAAATCCAGATTTTCAAAACCCAAATTAGTGGCTGTAGCTGAGCCCCCAAAAGGCCTATTTATATCACAGAATTCAAATGATTTTTCAATTTGCCAATTTCCTCAGGGAACTCTGGGGATTGCAGTTCTGTGGCCAGCTTACTAAAGATCTTTTACAAAATTTTCTGCATCCATTACAGAAGAAGCCATTAGGGTTAAAATGGCACAGAACATATACAATTCTGTGGTCCTTTTTATGATTTTGGGAGGCAACTAGGTGATGAGGCTTATTAATCTTGCATCTTTGGCATATAATGACAGTCAATTTTTTAATAATTATTTTCAGTCATGTACACCATTTTATTTGCCAATTTTCTTAACTGTAAAAATTATGCCATCAACAGAAAACGATTCAGATGATAGATTTCCCTCCTAGGATCTGAAAACTTCAAAAGAATGTAACAGCAAAACCGTCCTAGTACTAAGAACAAAAGAAAGCAAATAAAGGGTTTCTGATGAGTTTGTTTAGGGCAGAAAAGTCACGAAGAGAACAGATTCTTACCTTCTTTCATCCTTCTCTTTTCCTTGCTAAAAAACTATTCTACCTTGCTCTGAATGTCTCCACCCTCAGCAAGCATATAAAACGGGGACAAGCAGAATTCCTGTCCTTATCTTAAGGTCAGAAAATGAAAACAGGATTCTGCAACTTCCTGTTTCTTTATCATGTTTATCGCTCCCCACTTGATGGTTTTTCCCTGTAAAAGTCTCCTAACCTTACTAAGTACAAACTTTTTTTCCCCAATATAGGGAATCCAAACTGAACAGGCTTTTTTTCTCCCTAGCAGTTGTGACAATTGCGCTATTATCACAACGGTGGCACAG
Source organism: Pseudonaja textilis (assembly GCF_049901715.1). Taxonomy (NCBI): domain Eukaryota; kingdom Metazoa; phylum Chordata; class Lepidosauria; order Squamata; family Elapidae; genus Pseudonaja; species Pseudonaja textilis. The sequence continues at coordinate 54,182,781 of NC_141993.1, read as the reverse complement.
TGGTTAGAATGCAGTACTGCAGGTTAACTCAATGCTCACTCCAGAAGTTCAATCCTGATAAGTTCAAGGTTGACTCAGCCTTCCATCCTTCCAAGATCGGTAAAATGAGGACCCAGATTGTTGGGGGCAATAGGATAACTCTGTAAACCGCTTAGAGAGGGCTGTAAAGCACTGTGAAGTGGTATATAAGTCTAAGTGCTATTGCTATTCGTTCAGCTGCCATAGATTGCAGAATATGATTTAAATAAAAGGACTATGTTGCAATATACAGAAAACTTCTCTTTTGATGAAATATTTTTTTAAACAAAATGCTTTCTAAAGAGAAGAGACTCTGGTGCAATTTCATGGGTGGAGTATGATGCTCTCCCAGTTATTCAGTTAAAGTTAGTCTTGCAACTTTAGAATATAATAGAACCCCAAACAAACTCCTTAGATGGGCAATTGACTGCTGAAAGGTCTGAAATGTTGGGCTTCCCCCTAGGCCGATGAAGCTGAAACAGGTGGAATGTACACAGGACCCCGTGGTTATTTCTCTTACGTATGCAAGGTTCGTCACCTCTTTAGTCATCCAAGGCATTCCCTCCCCCCTCCACATACACATTAGACTTAGACTTAGGTGAATCTCCCCTCATTTCCCATGCCTAATATAAGCTGCAAAGTTCCGGATGACCACCAGATGGCAGATAAATGAAGTCGTTTATAACTTGTGTCATATTTAATGCAGCAGCCCAAGTAAGGAACTCTACGCTTATTATGTCTCCCTCATTCCTTTAAAGCAGAAAGGAAAAGGAGAAAGAGGAGATTTAAAAAAGCAGCAAGCAGCAAGTGGTGAGAACCTGGTGGGGGTAACCATGGAGTTTATTGTGAGTAACTGCCACGCCTAGCTTCACTTTATTTTTACCACTGATCTGCAACTTCCCTAGTTTCCATTGCTTCTTTTAGATCCTGAGAGAGAATTATTTCCACTTTTTTTAGAATGGGATAAGGCAGAATGGGCTCCTTCACAGTGATAAAAACATGTTTTCAAAATGCGACAACATCAATACTAACATTCTCTATCACTTGAACAAGAGAATGATGGAAAAGGGGAGAGAGAAATGACATCAAGGGTTTTGTCTTCAATTGCTTCTGTCCGGAGGGAGGGAGGGAGGGAGGGAGAGAGAGAGGGAGAGAGAGAGAGAGAGAATTAGTTACCTATCAGGGCTTTGTTGTGGAAATTTGCGGTCATGGATATTTGAGTCATCAGCATTGGTTTGATCATAGGTGGTAATTTTAATTTTTGTGTTGGAATTAGATGAAAATGTATTCATATTTCTGTCCCTGTAGAGATTACTTCCCCACCTTTCTGTGCTCTGGAAAATGGGAAGAGTGAATTGATGCTGTGACACACCTGACCTCAGTGCAAATCAACCCACCGAGAGTCTGAAGAAACTCTTGTGGGCCCTCTTAATTCAAAGGAGTGTAGGGAGAAAAAAAGACTCATTTTCTTTGCCTTAGCAGCCATGCAGGATTCCCTATTACTGATTGGATGACCAGCATGTTTCTGGCAACTGAGACATCTTGGCCTGTGCTGTTCCTTTGTTCTCAAACTCTGTTCTGCCTCTTCTTTTGCACCCCTTCCTGTTGTTGTACATCTTGCCCTGAACAGTGTCAATGCACCAATTATTCAGGAGCAACTGCCGTTCTGTGTAGTGCTAGCAACTTGGAGGAGATTCCAACAGATATTCCCAAAGATACCATGTTTTTGAAGCTGGATGCAAATAAGATCACTGCAGTTCCCAACAGCACTTTCAGGCACCTTGCCCACTTACAAGAAATAGATCTCTCCAAGAATGCCATTGAGAAGATCGATTCAGCAGCATTTAAGGGTGTGGCTGATGGCCTGCGATTGCTGGATCTCTCTGGCAATCACATACAGAGGATCCCAAAGGAAGCCCTGGTCAACCTGAATGCCATGATTCGTTTATCCAACAACCCTTGGCATTGTGAATGTACTTTGCAGGAAGTCTTGTGGGAAGTGAAACTGGACCCTGATTCAGTCAATGAGATCACCTGCCAAACATCTGTGCAAGAGGAATACGCTGGAAAGCCTCTGCTCCACATCCTAGATTCAGGCATCAACTTTTGCAACATGCATCAGAAAACCACCGATGTTGCCATGTTTGTTACCATGTTCAGCTGGTTTACCTTGGTCATTAGCTACGTGGTATACTATGTCCGGCATAATCAAGAGGATACAAAGAAGCATCTGGAATACTTGAAGTCATTACCTAGCACAAGAGTTCCTAAAGAGACTATCAGCACAATTCTGTAGCCTGGAGTGCTGACCTTCAGCTACACAGCCTGTTTTCTAAAGAAGAAAATGTTGGATGAAATACAGAAAATTCAGCCAGGATTTTTCTAATTTTTTTCTAAAAAACAAAATGTTTCATAAAAGGTAAAAAAGGTAAAAAAATGTGTTGACATTATAAATATGGTAAAAATGTCTAAACCCCGTTTCCCTGTGCTCTAAGCTATTGTTTCCAATACTGGACCCAAAAGGTCTTTGAATGGCACATGCTTTGTTTTGGCTCCCTAAAGTTCACAATCAAGATCTTATTCCAAGAGAGAAATCTAAAAACCCTCAAATGGAGCAATATAATCCTGACAAATGTGCTCGTGGTGCCAATGGAATATGTACATGGTTGACTTTTGCTCAATACTCTGAATGAAAAGACAAACCACTTTCTTCCAAGCTTACAGAAAGTTCTATTGCCAAATTCATAGATTTTGCAAACAAGGACCCATACAGTTTGGTGTAATTTAATATGTGACATGTATGTTTGTGTGTGTGATACAAATCTAAAAAGGGATACATTTTATACTGTATCTGGATTCATACTTCTTCATTCTCCATCAGATTAAAAATGTATTTTTAATTCCAGAAACCTTATGGTGCAAGGAAAGAGGAAAAAAATGAGCATATGTTATTTTAAAAAAAGCTGAATAGATTCCCTTCAGGAGGATGGGGCAAGATACATAATGATGAAATTGTTTATTTCTATGTTTGCTTACTTTATATTACAAGTGGTGGTTCAAATGTGCAGCTGGTCTGGGGATTAATAAATTTGAAAAGGGAAAAAATGAATAATAATTTTAACTTGAGAAAAACCTAGTCCTGGCATCTGAGAACAATTTCTGAGAACAGAAATCTTCAGGCTAAGAAAAGATAATATAATAATAAGCTAACAGAAAAAGCAAATAAGAAGGTTATAAAGAGCCTCTCATTGAGGGAGATGAGTAGTCTAGAAAGATGAAATATAAATAAATAAAATATTAACTTAAGAATGTTTCTTTACATGATTTTAAGGTTAAAATCTCTATTGAAAGAGATCTTAACAGATTCTGTTTGAAAAACATGTTGAATCCAACCTTTTCAGAATTTGTCAGACTTCAATAAAGCAAGGTCAGTACTGAAGAGAATCTACTGGCAGCAATAAATTTGACAGCAACACTATACAGTATTCACACTGCTCTAGGCACAGAAACATGTTAGACTTCCTGTTTGAAAACAGAGTTCCAAATTAAGTCTTCATCTGCATGCTGTTATGCATTTTAAGACTCTTGAGAGCCTTTGATTGTATCTTTGACTCTCTGCTATGCTGTTCTAGTGTGATAGCATGGCTTTACATCGCTACTTTTGGGAATATGATATATATATATATATATATATATATCAGGGTTGAAGTTTGGAGCCCTTGATCCTCTTGAAGCATGGTTGTTTGCTTGCTGATATTCCATTATCTAAATAGGCAACATCAGTGCTGCTTAGTCAAGTAATAAAACAACTATGTAAGCAAATAACCACGTTCAGAGATCCAAGGACTCCACAATGTTCCAATTACTCAACATATATAGATTTCTACTGGATGCATTTGTTAATCTTTATAGCTATCCAGTTGGGTTGTGCAGTACTACAGCTTCACTCACCCAAAGGGTTCTGGAACATGTGGGAGCACAAATGTGGCATCACCTTAAAACCTCAAGGCCTTTTTCATAGATTATGTGTGATCCTAGGAAAAGATGAAACTGCTGTAAGGTATTGAAAGGGATCACATTTTTAGTTCTGTGCATTATTAACCCTTTGTGGTGATCACATCTGAAGGCCCATCATGCGACAGCTGGTTAATCAACACTTTGAGAAATTTCAGGACAGTTGGGACCTTTTTTATTAATAGTTTTATTCTACTGTTTATGTACCATTGCAATTCATTTGTTGTGCAGGATGTAAATGTCCTCTGGTAATATTTGATTTATGGGGATATAATTCAGTGTGATGTTGCAACTCTTTTTTTCCTAATTCTCAGTGTAGAATGTGGTTATGGCATCTCTCATAATGAGCATCACAAATTCCTGCACCATTTTGTGAACTTAAAAAATACTGATGGTTGTGCATCCATCTATTATGTAGTTTAATCCTGAAAAAGTCATCCAATGTCATTTTTTTTCCTTTTAAACTGTTTAAAAAAATCAAAAAGATTATCCTCTTGCTCTTCCTTAATTAAAAAGGTGCTATACAAACATTAAAAATCAATATTTCTGCCTTCAAGCTGACAATTTAATAAATATAGCCCATAAGGAAAAAGAAAGATGGAAGGAGCAAGGAGATGAATTAAATTAAGTACTAATTCTTCACAAAGGACTCATAATTCCTACCTGCTGGTTACCAAGAATTTTCCTATGGGTTTAAAAATAATTATTGTGATTATATTTGTTATCTGCAGGCCAATTTTTTCTCCCAATAGAACGTTTGCTTGCTTGCCACCAGCTGGTTTCATAAAGGAATAGATCTTTTTACTTTGGACTAAGAAACATGGTAGCACCTACTATACCCAATTTTATTTAATGGGGCTATTATATCTACCCATAAAAATCTGGAATACCACTAGATGATAGCAAAAAGATATTCTTTGCTGCAATTTTGTAATATTCTGGATTTTTAAGTCCAGACAACACAGCTCTAAATTATCAGGAATATTTTACTTATTTGGCATAAACTAAACCTTGGGTAGAAGATCAAGTGCCCAATCATTCGCTTGTTTTTCCATTTTGCTTGCCTTTTCCTTTTTGCTCCATAGATTTTCCAGGATTATACATAGATTGCAGCTTCATTATCTCTAGTCACATTGGCTGTTGAAAATATTTGGAATAAGTATGAAAAGTTGCTTTGGACTGTGACCCTACAGGTATCACTTGGATTACAACTACTCATTCAGTTTCTGCTCAAATTTACAATGGCACAAACCAAGGTGGATTTATGACTGGTCCTCTGGATACTGATCTTTTCAGTCTCCCTGCAGTCATGTGATCAAGATCTGGGCACTCGGTACCCAGCTCATAATTATAACAGTAAGCCAAGGTTGTTTGATCAGGATTTCCTACATTCTCTGCCAGCTTCCCACACACAAATTCAGTGGGGAAGCCATCAGGAGTTCTCAAGTTATTCCCTTTGCGGCCACTTTTTCACCCATCCAGGTTTTGCAGCATCTGCCCACCCCATTCTCCCAGCCACCTGTTGCACCCCCACATCTGCCTGTGCTCCACATCATCTGCTTGCCTGGGATTCCTACCTCTTCCTCCATAATGACCACATGGTCGTAAGGTTGCAATGGCAAATAAGACTGCCAGGATTACGGTCACTAAGTGATGCAGTTACATGACATCCATCATTTAGTGACAGTAATTCCACTTCAACAGATACAGAAAGTACTAGATTCATTTATAACATTGCACTCATTTATATTGTCAAGGGATTATGTATCAATTATTTTAAAGCAGAGCTGAAGAAGCTTCTGGGATGAGAAGCAAAATGTCTTCAAAGAAAAACAAAGTCCGGTTTCTTCTTGAAAAAGCACCTTTGAGACAACCATGACCTGGATGACCGAGATCTCCATAGATATTTTAAAGCAAGTAATCATTACAAGGCATCTGTTGATAATGCTGATGTAAACATACAATAAAATATGGAATCAAACATTACTAAATGTAAACTAAATGGCTTACCATTTGGCTTAACAGAAGAAGCAGTTATGATGCTGAGATAACAGAAGGAAAGACCTTTGACTATTACTTCTCGGGTGTAAAATATATATTGATTAAAGAATTGTGTTGGTGTACTACAAAGGTTGACAACACAGGACCTGCAGGAGGCAGAATATTCACAATAGCTTTAGATTAGGGGTCTTCAAACTTGACAGCTTTAAGACTTGTGGACTTCAACTCCCAGAATTCCTCCTCCGGTAATGTTAGCTCAGGAATTCTGTGAGTTGGAGTCCACAAGTCTTACATTTGCCAAGTTTGAAGACCCTTGCTTTAGATGATATCTGAGGAATAAAAAAAAATGAAATTTATAACCTGTTTTTTAAAAAGGACAAACAAGATTTCACATTAGTAAGATCACCAAATCTCATGAGACGTTGGTATTCTGCATAGGATCTCTCAGGATTTAAAGTTAAGCTTCATTTTTTCATTCAGTTTTCAATGCTGATATTTGGTGATCCCGTGAGACAAATGATGATACCCAGCACTTCAAAAGGTTATTGATACTAAGACATTTTAATTGAATGGCAAATGGAATGGGGGAGGAGGGGGGGGGTCTCCTCTATGCATTTTATCCCTGCTATCATGTCTTCATGTAGTAGTTTCAGCTAATAGGAAGTGACTGGCCCAGAGTTACCCACTAAGCTGTATCCTGGATTGGGGACTTAAGCCCATGTATTCCTTTTCCAATTTCTGTACACTTCTTTCCAGAAATAGAACAAAATATAACAGTATCCCCCATTGCAGATGAAGGCAGGCAGCCTAACCTTGGGTTATAGGCAAAGCAGACTGCAAGGCAAACAGCAGTCTGTCTTACTCAGTGCATTTATTCCTGTTCCATCTAGTGTTTCAACACATGTCCCACATCACATATATGACATTCCATAATTTCACCATCTATTGTTTGAAGTAAATGCAAGTATTGAAATGAATTCTTAAATTTTGTCACTTTGCTTTACTTTTTATAAATGTCAAATTGAATCCAGACTGGATAACTCCGATTCTTAAATTATGGTAGCTCAGACATTGTAGCTGTAGTTAGATTTCATCTGAGATGAAGCTTGAATGCAAATAAGCTCTGACACAGCATCTCTGAGATGGTGCAAATCACTCTGTTAATTTTATTAGGAACTGCTTTCGATACTGTAAATATTATCCCAATAATAAATAATTCCACCTCTATATATCCATATAACAAATGTGACCATCAACAATTTACATATAATATTTTATGAATAGAATAATACATACTAGCAGCAAACAGAAGCTTTATAATTCACAAACTAACATGGGAAAATAAACTAAGAAAGCTAGGTCAACTAGGATTGGAGTTTATTGCAGAGATATTATAAATCCATATAAAAGTACCGGGCTTTCCATGTGAAAAAGTTCAGAAGCATTATTTCCTAAAGCTTAAAACAGAAACTTTTAAACAATATTGGCTTTTCTTTCCTTGTAGCTATGCTGCAAAACTGGAGAATGCAAACCTGGAAGAGCTGTAATAAATCCAATACTTTTTGTAAAGACACAACCCTTCTATAATAAGGAATATATGTCATGCAATCTAGGATAGCCAGTAATAAAGGAGTAACTGAATTTTGAATTTTCTCAGAACGTTTTTTCCTTGAAACCCTGAGATTCGAATTTGGAAATTGCTCATAAAAACCAAAAAAGCAGTTGGGCCTTTGTGGTCTCATGAATTTCATATATTACAGAGTTTCATATTTTAAAAAACCTCTAGTAACTTCTCCTAGGATCTACATCAAAATTCTTTTCATGACAATGAGTGTGTTGCTGGAATTGACTGACATATATAAATATGTTGTATTCCTATTAGTGGTGGGATTCAATTTTTTTTACTACCTGTTCTGTGAGCGTGGCATGGTGGCCATGCAGGGGAAGGATACTGGAAATCTCCAGTCTGAGGTGGTATTTGCCGATTCTCCGAACTATTCAAAATTTCCACTACTGGTTCTCCAGAACTGGTCAGAACCTGCTGAATACACCTCTGATTCCTATGCTCTTCCCATAATAGATGATAGTAGATGATATAGTAGATGATACTTAGACAAGGAGGTGGAAGAAGTTGGCAAAAACTTGTATGCCCAAATATTTTCAGTAATAGATAGATGCCAGATGGATACCTTTTCTGAAGTCCACCGTCCTACTTCAGAAGCAATGAATGCTCAGATTTGCCTAATGTTAAGAATTATATTGGCAGCATTTTAGGGTAGGAATGATGTTCATAAATATAATGGGGGCAGGCTTCAATATGTAAACCAAAGTTTCTGAATTCACAAATATCTTTGGCCAGCTCAAATGTACAGTCATGCAATTCAACTTAATACCAGAAACGATCTGTTAAAATCTAATTTCCAACAGCCTCCTACTCAGCTAGCTGAGATGCACCAGAATAATCTCTTTCTTATATTGGCTGTATTAATTGAAGTATAACAAATTTCATTATAGCTCTGATTAATTAAAACAATTCCTCTCAAGTCCATGCTCTCTGCTTATAGCAGGAAACTTAAGAATCTCCATTCCGGTCAAAAAAATTTCAGCTTCAGCACCTTGGAGAGGGGTTCTTTTGCACTTGAATACATGAGGTAAGAACCAGCTGTAGTGTTGAAAGCTTCCCAATCCCTACAGCCAAATGTTGGAAGATGGTGAACTGCTACGAAACCTTCATATCCTTGCCATCTGCAGTGCAGACAAAATAGTTACTCAGTTTGTAATTTTCTATTCATAATATGCTATTCTTCCAGTTCTTCCAGTTGTTTTCTAACTGAGGAATTGAACTGGAGAAACAGTCCTTTCATGTAAATTCAGATAACCTACAAATCAGTTTCCACAACCTAGCATTCCCCAGATGTGATGAGATGTACTTAGTTCCCAAATTTTGAAACAAAATGGCCCAATAGCCAGGTGGCTAGGAACTTTAGGCTATATTCTAAAAATCTGACTTCTAATATGTAATAGATCACAAATAAGCAACTTGGTGTTTTCCAGATTATTATGACTACATCACTTACAGTCCTTTGGGTTTGGGCTGTATTGATTGGACCTGACTGTTCCAAATGTCTAGAACAGGGGTATCAAACCTGCAGCATCATGTTGTCATTACATGATGTATTGCAGCTTTTTCCCTTTTCCTAAAATGGGTGTGGGCGTGGCCAGTGTGTGATGCATCTGGCCCATGAGTCACAAGTTTGATACCCCTGGTCTAGAAGACATCATAATGACTATTCCTGATATTCAGTAGCAGTGAATTATTTGTTCAAGATTATTTTATTATCATACAGATAATACAGATAATTTAAATATGGAATTACTTAAACTAAATTTATTTGGGCTGGGCTCCCAGGTGTTTTCTGGCCTCCAGCAACTCTTATCATCTGTATCTATTTCTCACTGAATAACTATTGATTTTTCCCCCCAGTACAGAACTCCTCACTTAAATACCAAACTTCCTCCCTACAGGCACATAGTAAATTTATATTAACAAAGCTATAGAACAGATGTAATCAGAATGCATATACAGCCCATTTCCTTAAATCTCTCAGAGTCAAGAAATATGAATGCCCCCTCATGTCATGTTTGCATGTAATGAGCCTTATATGACTCCTACCCCTCTTTTTGGAAGGTGGTTTCTCAAATTTTTTACACAGTACATTGTATATCCTGGGTAGGATTTTCAGTTTCACTGATCACTAGAAGGCAGATTATTACAAGACAGTTTTCTCCTTTAGGGACTCATCAGACTTAGATAACCAGATGTTATTCTGTGAGGTTCAAACCAGCTGTTATTCTATGGCCTTCAATTCCTAGTAGAGGATTTAAAGGGGCAAGTAGGAAGTGTGGGGAGATTTTTTTCCCTTCTCCTCCTTCCTTTGAATAGTTAGTTAACCAAAGTAAGTGTTGGTTTTCTGATATGGATTCTACTGCACACTGACAATCTGGAAGTCAGACTAGCACTGAACTACATGTGCCACACCCATCAGTTATAGCACCCGTCTTCCCACCTAAAATCTGTTTGCAGAAGCCAACATAATGTGCGTATGTGTACACAGAGACAGAATGGAGAACATCAAATGTGATACTTTTATTTTTAAAAAAGGAAAAAGGGAAAAGTTAACCTTTTGCTTACCAAATAAAAAGCTTAGGTGCATGAGCCAGGGTTTAGTTTCTCTTCTGAAAAATGAGTTTTCCAAAGTAATTTTCAAAAGCTTTTCATGTAGGTACAAGAAGAAGTAATTTATAAGGGAAGTTTCAGGAGCAGCTAAACACCAAATCTATTCTAATTGTACCTAATTCTTTTAATCTGGATATTTGCTATTTAGCATCAAGAATAGATAGAGTGACAGAATAGTAATCTTCAGTATATCCTTTCTTCCTATACAGATTAATACTTTGTATATTAATATGGATTCAATCATTTCTAATTGTTTTGTCTTTTTTTTAAAGACTCCAATATGACAAAACTGAGGCATTTTTTTCTTGATTACTTACCTGTAAATAATACTGTTTACAGAGAAGGTCACACCATCATAGGAATTTGCAACAACCAAAAAGCTGTCTTCTCCCACTGAAAAGAATTCCCAGTCTAAAGCACTGTGACATGAACAAACCAAATAGGAAAATATTGCAAAAGTCAGAGAATCAGTGATGAACACACCCTGTTTCCATTTATATTAGAACTGGGGGGAGCGGGGAGGGGAAGGCAACAGGTGCCACAATTTCTGAGATCAGTATAATTTCAAAAAAAAAAAAAGGAAAATGTTAGTGTTTCTATTATATATTTCTAATAAGAAAATATTTAGATGTGTTTTTAGAATACAAAAACAAACTCAAACATTCCTGGAAGCATTTTTCTACTGAAAGAACCCCATGCTGATGTTTTGAACACTACTCAGAAAAGGCACCTGTATGTAGGGATGTCCTGAAACTTGACAAATAACTGTGCTGTGATGTTAAGCTCATAGATGGAAGAATTAATGGCAAAAGTGTTGATCGGTGGTAGAGTGCTACTGTCATAACTATGACTGTTTGCCACAGCAAGAAAAACTCTGTTTTGGATGTAAAAGACCTCCCAGTCAGCAGCACCAAAAGTCTAGAAAAAGAGAGGAAGAAAAAGAGACTTTCAGTGAGACACATCTGTAGAAGGACATACTTTATAATCTGACTCAGCATGAGGAGGAGATGTCTAGAGGATTTGCCTTTCTCTCCAAAAATCAATCTGGCATACTAGACTAACTAAGTATCTGCTTCAATTAACAGCTTGTACAAATGTTATGTTTTTTTAAATGGTAATCCCCAGATTATTTGACTATAAAAGGAACAGATGTCTTTTCTTCAGGCTGTTTTTCTATTATTGAACAACTGCTGTTGTACTTGACCCACAACCTTAAATTTCGTGATAAGGAGTAAACAACAGAAAATTGCTATTTGTAAAAAAAAAAAAAAAAGGAGTGAAAACTCTTACTAGCTGAACTCAGCTTCTAGATAAAACATGTCTTTCTGGCCAGTAGCTTTCTCGACAATAATCTTCAATTGTTTTCCTTTTGGTATTTTTAAAAAGCTTCTCAGTCTAGTGCAGAACATTGTGATTTCCTAAGCTCCCATCCAACCAGGGCTGACTTTATTTAATTTATTTAATTTTTTATTTAATTTAATTTATTTATTTAATTTTTTTGAGATGAGAGAAGTTTGGCTGGGTGCTAACTTCTGGTTAAGAATAGATTCACTTAAATGTGATTCGGGATGGATTTATCATATGTTATTTTTCTTCAAAAATATTATAAATGTGGTTTGCCAGCCTTTCTCCTTCATTTCTGAATCGTATCTGGATAACTTATTTTGTTTAGGACTGAAATTTCCCATTTAATTCTACCAAAGATTCATGACAATTTATAATAGAAACAACTGTACAAATACAGTTAAAACCTAAGAAGTAGTTACAATAATTAAATCTTACTGCAGTTATAATAATTGGATGGAACTTCATTAGCCACTCTAATACACAATGTTTAATATCCCAAATAATAATGATGGCAAAAAGTATTAAGCACAACAGATTCTCTGGAAGAGTAGAAGTTGTTTCATGGCATTGGGACTATAACTAGAAACAGTGGCCTAAGGCCTCCTCACATTATGGAAGTGGTAAACATCCAGTAGCCTCTCCTGGGTGTTAGGATGGATTATTTCAGACCATACCAGACCAGATCATTTTGCAAATATGAAATATAAATAGGTCCAAAAACAGCGCTTTGAATTGTACTGGAAATTTATTGATAAGAAGTACAGTATCCACATGTTATATATTTCCAAAGGCCACGACCTGCCAGTAAGTGACCTATATAGTTCTGTTTCACAATGGTTTCAGTTTCATACAGAGTGCATTGCAATAATATAAATACACATGAGTTATAATCACACATTTTTCACATTCTAGAACAAAGTAGAACTGGCACACCAATCACAGCAAACAAAAGACCATCCTGGCCTCAAGTCTCCATCTACCACCCAGAAGTAAATGTGAATTCAGGAGGAGGCCCAAGTTGCAGACCTACTGTCCCAGGAGTAGTGCTTCCTCCCTCAAAACACTTTTGGAGCTAACTGAGAATTATGATGGACTAACACTATCTTGCTTTGATTCATCTTCAGCTTGTTCTGTTCATCCAACAGTTTTTCCAGACACTAGGGAAAGATTTCCACACCAACACCAGCCTGGCCAGCAACCTAAGAAATTCAGTGTAATGGAAGAGGACAATGTGGTAGAGTAATTATTCAAGCAATTAAAGTACACATGCTCCTTTAAGTCACTTTTTCACCCACATAAACTTAGCTAATTCTGCGTGTACCTATTCTTACTGAAAGAATTATAATCACATACTTTTCTCTATGTAACAGTATTTGATTCCAAATTCCAGATATATTTATTCATTTATTTAATTTATTAAACTATGGTAGCTACAAATTGTGATTCATATATAAAGGGCTCCCTTGATAGCCAGTATGTTTTAAAACACTGTCATATGAAACAAATCATTTGAAAACAGCAGAATGACCTTAAAATAGATAGGTAAACAAACAATGTTTAAAAATAGAATATAAAAAAGGTAAATAAAAATAAAGCTGAGCAATGGTGGGGTGGGTGGGAAATCTGACTTTCTTATGGATGTGACATTGAACAGAACTTGGTAGAAGCAAATAGAAACAGCCTAAAGAACATAGCTCTTGTTCTACATACAATCCACATCCCCCATTATGCATGTTTATGTACAATGGATAAAAATGTAATTGTTTGATCAGAACTTTCCTAAGCATTTAAAGAAATTGGTTTTTCCATTGTTATATCTTACCAAGATTGACTGGAAAAGCTGGAAACCCCCATTGAGCCAAATGTAGATGTTAGAATAAATCTTGGTCGATGTTCCATTGAATGTATTGGCTACCACCAGAAAGGAATAAGGACCAATAGTGAAAAATTCCCAGTCATAGGCTCCTGAAGTAGGAATAGTTTGATTAGCTTCAAAAATCCCTCTTTTAGAGTTCCATCTATATATGACACTATTGATATTGTGGTTATCTCCTAGAGAAGAGTAAGGAAATAATAATTTGAATGGACGTGATATAGAAACATGGTAAAACAGGAAAAGTTGAAAGATGCACAAACATAAGACTACCACTGATATTTGAAATATTTATTACTACCTTCATTTTATTTGAGTTTTTGAAATTAATTTGATGAGGAAAGTCAATCCGGAACTTGGAAATGAAAAATAAAAAGAAGAAAAGAAGAATGATACATGTAATGAAAACAGTGGTTTACTCTTAAATGAAAAGCCAGAATGTATCTTGGTTACTTTTAAAAGCATACTTTCAGGTTCTCTTCCATTTGCTCACAGGTTTAAATTAGTCAGGGATATCTAAGTTGTGACTTAGTAACAAACCATAAATTTAAATGTGTAAATGAACAATTAGATATCTTCTCCAGAGCCAGTGGCGAAACAGAAGAAGGAAGAGGGAAAGAGGAACCAGACAATTCTCAGTTTTGTGAACATGATGTTAAAAAGAGTCATGCAGTGGTTAAAATGCAGTATTGCAGGCTAATTCTGCTGACTTGCCAGGAGTTCGATTCTCACTGGCTCAAGGTTGACTCAGCATTCCATCCTTCCGAAATTGGTAAAATGAGGACCCAGATTGCTGGGGAAAATATGTTGGCTCTGTAAACAGCTTAGATAGGACTGTAAAGCACTAAGAAGTGATATATAAGTTAACTGCTATTGCTATTTCAGTCTATATAGACTAATGTCTTTCCAAGAAAAATACCATTCTTTGTGGACAACTTTGTAAATTAAGTGCTAATTTAAAAATGGAAATGTTTTTTCTGTTTCTCAAACATATAGCGGTTTGCAAGGAAAAAGGAACATGAGTGACAGGCAAGAAAAAAAATGGCACGCAGGATTAGAGTTAAAACTTTTTAATTTGTTAAGCAAAATATTGTAATCATTTCCCATAACTTATTTGTTTCTGTAAAAATAATAGGGATAATAGCTAGTAACTGATGGATATAATACACTCTATGTTAGTATCATTCTTGCTTACTTCATAAAACTGAATTAACATTTTTCATAGCTATATAATTTTTAAGTACATAAATCTGATTAGAAGACATTACAATTCCTTTTACATGATAATATGTCAGCAGACCACTTGGTGGCAGTACATTCTTATTTCGGAAATCGGATAGTTCCACAAACAAAATTTCTCTTTTATTTCAATTGATTCTACTTGTATTCCAAGCAAATTTATTTCAAACAGATTAGACAAACTGTTTGAGAGTAAAGCTGCCATTGACTATAAATCATGACAATTATATGTTGCCTCCAGAATCAGATACCATGTTTCTGAATGCTGTCTTATAAAGTAGGATTTTGTTTTCTTTTGTCGAGTTGTGTCCACTTCTCTAGATAGGTCTTTACAGTCTACAAAACTGCCTGGACAGATCTTTACAGTTGTCCTGGCAAGGCCCTTCAGAAGTGATTTGCTATTGCCTCCTTCTTAGGCTGAGAGAAAGTGACTGGCCCAAGATCACCCAACTGGCTTCATGCCCAAAGCAACTTACGGTCTCCCAGTTTCTAGTCTGAATCTTAACTACCGTACCTTGCCAAACTAGCTGTTGGGTTAAGATAGAAAGACATAAATATAGTAAAATCCTAACTCATTGCATTATTTAGGGGACATCCATTAAATCTCAATGTTTACTAAAAAAAAAAAAAAACAAGGTTATATTATTTGCATCCATTTTCATCATTTGAATAATAATAGTATTATCAATATGAATCAATCCACTGCAGGATGAAGAGTATAGACTGTAATTTACTATATCAACCCAGTATAGTTTGCCAGATGGTTGCTTTTTTACAACCCATTCAGGCTGGTATCCTATCACTGCCTCTCCGTGTAGTTATAAACTTTAAAGGTTCAAATCTTCTGCCAATAAAAATGACAAAATTCCAGTCGTAAGAAATGTTAATGAAAAATGAAAGGAAATTTTCATATTCAGATTAAGCATTAGTATTCGGATACCTTTTCTGTGATTAGCTACAGCAAGAAAGGTCTCTCCATCAATGACGAATGCTTCCCAATCCCTAGCACTATGAGTGGCAATCCTCTGGAACACAGTAAATTTCTCTTTTCTGTAGTTCCATTTATAAATTATAGAAAACTCATGACCCCTTGGATTCTGATCAAGATTAGCCACTACAAGGAAAAGCTGAAAAGCAAGGAAGAAATTTAGACATTCATTTTGCACAGAACAATCACAAGCACAAAAAGTGTAGACTTAATACTTAACATAATATGAATTTACCTTGCAATAACATAGCGGGAGATGCATTTAAGGCTATATATAATTTTTATCCAAATTTGGTTGAGTCATTTCAATAACTAGGCATCTGGATCAAATTTCCAAAGTAGGCCAGATCTGAATATGAATTCTCCAATGCTTTTTTATCATCATAGATACAGTATTTGGAGGAATAGGAAGACAGAACAGCTGTATCTTCAAAAATGTTCATCTTAAGTGTCCCTTACATAATAATTACACTGTTATGAAATAACATGTACATTTTACAGTTACAATTTAAATGGATCAGTTTCTGAACCAAATATATTTTGAGCAGAGGAACACATGAATATATAAACTATTTCACACACTCTGATACACAATTTAATAAAATAGAAAAAAATGTCTAATAAGCCTTTTTCACTAACCATGTAATATGGCTCAGCCATATGCATAGTCCAGCCTCATTCATTTAGACTAGCTCGTCACCCCCACATGTCATATCTTAGTCTTGGCAACCAAAATATTCTTCCTCCCTGTTCTTGATTTTGGCTGAAATCAAAAGGGTGCACCCATAATTGATTTTTTTTTTCTGATTCCTTTTCATGAAAACTCCCCACTCGACAAAATAACAGTTTGAAAATTAAGCAGAATAGAGTTTTCCAGCATCTATTGCTTCATTTCTTTTTAAATAGTTGTGGTGTAGGCTATTCAGGTAATATTCTCAAAGTCCCTCACAATAAAGTAACAAATAGAGACGGCAGTAAGGTAAGCCAAAGTAGGTAATAATGAGGCAATCCAACAGAGGCAGTTTTAGAATACTCTTACAACTTGTCCACCCAACTGAGGTTGCAGACCAGTTCATCTTACTAAAAGATTAAAATAATGGAGCGTGTATCCAACACAACTGCCAAACATCAGAGAAGTGGATACTTGAATGCACATTAAAGCCTGGATACTAAAAAATATAAAGAACGGCTGCAGGATTTGGATTTGGCTAGTCTAAAGAAAAGAGGTGTGACATGATAGCAATATTCCAGTGTTTGAGGGGCTGCCATATAGGAGATGGGGTCAACTTATTTTCCAAATCACCTGTAGATAGGACAAGAAACAATGGATGGAAACTAGTCAAGGAGAAAAGCAACCAGGAATTAAGGAGGAACTCCCTAACAGTGATGACAATTAATCAGTGGAACAGAAGTTGCCTTCAGAAATTGTGGGTGCTCCATCACTGGAGGTTTTTAAGAAGAGACTGGACAGTCACTTGTCTGAAATGGGATAGGGACTCCTGCTTGAGCAGGTGGCTGGACTAGAACACCTCCAAGGTCCCTTCAGCTCTATTCTGATTTTCTTAGAGGAAAACCTTATTTATTTGTATAGGTAATTCTCGACTTCCAAACATTCATTTAGCAACAAGCAAAGTCCATGAGGTAAGCTGAATTCACTTGATGGCCACATGATTCACTTAACAACTACGGTGATTCACTTAATAATCCTGGCAAAAAAGCCATAAAATCAGGCATGACTCACTTGACAACCGCCTTGCTTAACAACAGAAATCATGGTCCTAATTGTGACAGTTGAGAACCACCTTTATATATTTTTTATTTTGATGTTCATTCCCTAGCCAAGAGCTCTGGGTCTCTTCATTTTATTCTCATAGTTGTTGTTTTTTTTTAAATAGGAGTCTGAATAGGTCATAGATTTGTTTCTGCTAACCAACCTTTATCAGTGCTTGATTGAAAGAAAATTGAAAACTGGCAAATTGAAAAAAAAAAGGATAAGTACAAAAAAACAAAAGACTTGCGACAAAAGTCAAAGATAATAAAAAAAGTTTCTTCCAACATATAAATAACAAGAAAAAATCAAGGAAACAGTCGGTCCACTAACAGAGAAGATGGCAAGGAAGTAACAGGCAACAGAGAGAAAGCAGAACTACTTCTCATTCTTTGCATCAGTCTTCATGCAAGAAGAAACTATAGCTCAACCCACCAGAAACATAACTGTAAAAGACAGACCAGAAATAAAAGTTAAAATAAGCAAAAAAAATAGTAAGAGAACATCTTGATGAACACAAATCACCGGGGCCTGATGGATTACATCCCAGAGTTTTAAAGGAGCTGGCAGAGGTCATCTCAGAACCACTGCAACATATCTTTCAAAAGTCCTGGAGCACCAGGGAACTACCAGAGGACTGGAAAAGAGCTGATGTGGTTCCTATCTTCAAAAAAGGAAAAACAACAGACCCAGGAAACTATAGACGGATCAGCCTAACATCAATACCTGGGAAGATACTGGAAAAGATAATAAACAGATCTGCCAACATGTAGAAACAAGCAAAGCAATAACTAGCAGTCAGCACAGAGCTGTTAAGAACAGATCATGCCAAACCAATCTTATTTCATTCTTCAACATAGTGACTAAATTAGAAGACCAGCAAAATACTGTGGACATAATATATTTAGATTTCAGCAAGGCATTCGACCAAGTAGACCACAATCTTCTTCTTGGTAAGCTAGAAAAAGGTGGAATAGATAACACCACCACTAGATGGACTCGCAACTGGCTGACAAACCGTACTCAACAAGTAGTCCTTAATGGGTCTAAGTCTACATGGAGGGAAGTAAACAGTGGGATGCCACAAGATTCCGTCTTAGGCCCAGTACTCTTCAATATCTTCATTAATGACTTAGATGAGGGAATAGAAGGGGAACTTACCAAATTTGCAGGTGATACTAAGTTGGCAGGAATAGCTAACACCCAAGAAGATAGGCTCAAGATCCAGATAGATCTTGACAGACTGGAACACTGGGCCATATCTAACAAAATGAAATTCAATATAGAGAAAAGTAAAGTCCTACACTTAGGCAAGAAAAACCAAAAGTACACATATAGACTGAATGAAACCAGGCTCAATAGCAGTAACTGTGAAAGGGATCTTGGAGTCTTAGTGGACAATCGGCAGTGTGCAACTGCAGCCAAAAACGCTAATGCAATCCTAAATTGTATTAATAGAGGGATATAATCGAGATCAAGTGAGGTACTAATATCACTCTATAAAGCCTTAGTAAGAGCACACCTAGAGTACTGCATCCAGTTTTGGTCACCACATTATAAATGAGATGTTGAGACTCTAGAAAAACTACAGAGAAGAGCAACCTGGATGATTAGGGACTGGAGACTAAAACATATGAAGAATGGTTACAGGAACTGGGCATGGCTAGTCTAGTGAAGAGAAGGACCAGGGGAGACATGATAGCAGTCTTCCAATATTTGAGGGGCTGCCACAGAGAGGAAGGGGCCAAGCCATTTTCTAAAGCACCTGTCGGCCAGACAAGGAATAATGGATGGAAACTGAACAAGGAGAGATTTAACCTGGAAATAAGGAGAAACTTTCTGACAAATGAGAACAATCAACCAATGGAACAGCTTGCCCTCAGAAGTTGTGGAAGTGCCATTACTTGAGCCTTTCAAGAAGAGATTGGACTCCCATTTGTCAGAAATGGTGTAGGGCAGGGGTGGGATTCTAACAGTTCGCAACAATTCGCTAGAACCGGTTGTTAGAAGAAATTACTGGCCTAATCCTGTAAGGAAGGCAGGAAGGAAACATTCTGGTGTTGCTTACAGAAACTGCCTCTCCGTTAACCCTTATTACATTATTGGCAGGACTAGACTTCCTGTCTCTGGAACTTCTCTGGAGATTTTTTTCCCCTCCTTTGCTGGTACTTTGCTTGTATGGAGTGACCTTTGAAAAAAGCGGCTTATGACCATTTTTCACACTTATGACTGGTGCAGCATCCCCACAGTCATGAGAGGCCTGGTGAGGAGATGCGTGCCTTGATGTGAGTGATGTTGAGTTGGCCATGCCCAACCAGTAACATGACCACCAAGCCATGTCCATCCAGTCAAATGACTACCAAGCCACGCCCACCACCTAAGCCATGCCCACAGAACCGGTTGTTAAAAATTTTGAATCCTACCCCTCGTGTAGGGTCTCCCATTTGGGCAGGAAGTTGGACTAGATGACCTACAAAGTTCCTTCCAACTCTGATTATCTGTTATCTGTTATTTTTCAGTTCTCTCTACTGCATCAGTTTAGTACTATGCCCTTCTGAATATTGATCCTCAACATCTTCAGTAAGTTTCCCATAAAAATTAAGACTCTAATTTGTTGCAATTGTTTTCCATCGCAGAAATGCAACTCCTATGTTGCCTAGCTTTATAAAAATTATTCAACAACAGCTTTGATTCACTCATATTAAATAAAAGAATAGTTAATTTAAAATAAAAGAGTATTTTACACGGTACCTTTTTTCCCACAGTGAAGAATTCCCAGGACTGAGCTTGATAGGTGGGGAGATTTTGGTAAGGCACAAATTTTTCATCAATCCATTTATAAATGGCTGATCCAGGAGGAGTGAAGCGATTAGCAGTAGCTACAAAAAGACCCACCATAGGGATGACAAAGATCTCAATTCCCAAGGTTTCAGAATTTGTAGCTAATCTCTGGTATTCTTCCAAATAGTCCAATCTTTCTTCAACTGGAAAATGACAGGGAACAAGGAAACCTATTGTCTCTATCAAGGCAATGCTATGGAAATGTTGATCCAGCAGAGTAACTAATCCTGGTATTTCCTATTCTTCTTTCACTGAGCTTACAGTATATCTTGGCCTCAAATTCTCTTTCAAACCCATTCACTCATTCTGTATGATTTTATTCAAAATTATTCAATCCAAGTAAATAGTTATTCACTGTACTCACAGGATCATACCCCATTTCATAAACCTTATTTAAATTAATTATGTTCCTTCTTGGCAAGTGTATTATCATCAGAATTTCTTATTAATGCAATCTCTAAACTGTTTAATTACACTGCAGAAAAACTTCCATTTTTCTATGTTATACTCAGAGTGCAGGATAATTTCATTTGAATTTTCTCCATGTTGCTTACTGTTGAAATTGGTAATGTTAACTTACATAACATAACAGACAAGGGAATTTGGTTTTGGGATTTCCAGGAAAATATTTTCAGTCCATAAACCAGTATTATTAAAAAATCAAAGCATCCATAGGTTAACAATATCCAGAAAGCATTTCACCTTCTAGCATGGAAATCCATTCATTCCCAGTACAGAGATGTAGTCCCTTCCGAACAATGTTTAACCAGAATTGGCCACTTTCAGTCTTGGTGCAAGGAGGGCGAGAACCCAAAGTCAGCTTCATATCGGCTTCTGAACATCAACAAAAATAAAATGTGATCAGATCAAGATTTGCTCTGACTTTGTAAGAAATATTATCATGGTGTAGGACTACTTACTGCATACCACAAACCCAGAATATATCACTTTACAACATTATTCACAGTTAAACAGAAATATACTTTTCAGAGAACACTTTTGCTGTATTTCTACAAACAAATAAAATAACTCTGAATGCTCTGGAAATATATTTTAAAAATTAAAGTTCAAGTTTTATTCGACTTTTATGGATTATTATCTGCATATTGGGATGAACCTAGACTTAACGATGTCTAGATAGACCTATTGATTTTAGAATATTTCCTGGTATAGGTAGCACAATAAGTTTTTCTACTAAGCATTATTAACAATCTATACAGATTTAAAATTATGGTTTTTTTTCCTCCTGCTTTGTTTGCTGCTGGCAATTATAATATATCCTGATTTAACCAGTTACCTTAACTACTCTAGCTGCTGTAATAAACATATCTACTTCAATAACATATATATTTTGGTTTTCTGAGCTTTAGTAAGCAAGAATTAGTTTAACATTCAACATTAAAAAAAATAACAGAGAGAGAGAGATGGAGAAAGAGAAGAGGAGAGTGCAAATAGATTTCCCCACCAGAAGATGGATGTTCAAATTCTCGTAAGAAAATACTAATGTAATTCTTTCTGATGTATATATGTCAAAATAACTGATTTTGAGAATATTTGGGTGACCTATCATTTATAATTCTACATTGCCCTTTGAATCAATGACTTCAATAAAGGTTGGACTAAGTATAGTATTTAAAGTCATGGTCTCTCAACATATAAAACCGCTAACCAACCAAACATGAGCTAGCCTAAAATATTGTTTAAATGCAAACTATATCCTACACAGCGAGAAAAGAAACTACAGTCAAGTAAACCATGTAAATTATATCATATGAACACAATCAATATGAATCTGGGTTTTAGTTCCTTGATCCTCTTCTTCCCTCTATCCAATCCTTAAAATCATTCAGCATAGCCATAATTCAACAGGCACCTCAGATAATTATCTTCTAATGAAACTCCATTCATTCTGATTCTACAGATACAATTTTTGTGAACTAGTTCCTAGATGGAAATAGTTCCATCTAGAAAAACAAATTGCACCGGATGGTGTGGAATTGGCCTGTTTGTTTTGCTGCAATTACAAGGTTGGAGAAGCAGCACTGGCTTCCAAACCCAGGTTCTTGAAGCAAGACAAATACATCCATTTCACACATAAGGATATATTGATCTTTCCTTACATGAAAATTCTCTCCGTGATGAAAAAACAACATGTGCAAAATAGGCCTAGAATGTTAATTTTCAGTTTTCTAGCATTGCTTGTGATTGCCAGTCCTCATGACAAAAAGAATGAACATAAAACTAAGATAAATTGACTTAAGTTCTAAAAGGTGCCAAGGAAAACAATAGCTGATGTTCTTAGCAATTATGATAGGCATATAATTCTTTTGTTTCCTTTCTGGTTCCTGGCTTTCAACAAGTACTCATTTAGATTTCCTTGCAGCTATATATCTTTATGTACACATACAGAGAATCCTAGTCTTATTATCCGATGTGCTTTAATGTTAATGTTTTATAATCAATGGCAGCTAGTCTTCCTGAACAGTTATGTTTTGGGAGTGCAGTTCAATACCTTGGATGTTATCCTAAGAACTCCCAGAGGTGCTTTTCTGATTCTCAAAGTACTTATTTGCTACATGAAATGAAGGGAGAAGGTGATCTGAGGATATGATTTTCTGATCTTAAGCGAATAACAGTCCTTCCTCAAATCCTGCAATGCAGTCAATTTTCTGAAGTTCAATTCAGGCTGTATGGCATTGCAGATGGGAGAAATGGAGGGATGAAAGGAAGAAACCAGCTACATCAGGGATGGGGAATATTTCTGAATTTATGTCAGCCATGAATTTCAATTTATGCCAGTAGAACTAGGACATTGCAGGAAATACACAGGCTTTGTTCATACAACATTAAACCTTATTGTGGTTTGCTGGTTTTGGCTTCATATAGGCTTTGGCTTAACAGACTATTTGAATCAGTCAGTTATGATTTATTGTGGTTAAACAATCCATGTCTTAGCACAGTAAATAACTTAAGCCTCTACCTGGAAATACTCTGGATCCCCCACCATCACCTGTAATAGCTATAGCTATTATTTTTTACCACCCAAAGTTTTTCTTACAGTTCTGGGAAAAGAGATTTAAGCACTGTGATAAAAGTAAAGCTGCACTCAAGCCAAACTGAACTCCTGACTGCTAATGTCATGTAGTTTCCTTGACAAAAAAAAATGCAAAAGTGGTTTACCATTGCCTTTCCCTTTTTTCACTCCCCAGTCTTGCTTACAACCCAGGGATTCTCCTAGTGGTGGCCCATGCAAGAACTAGCCAAGTAGTAACTCTTCTTAAATTTTTAAAGATCAGCCAGGGTTGTGTAGTGTCTTGAATAACTGCTTTTAATATCTGTGCTGTGCTTTATGTAAGGGTGACACAGATTGTCAGCTGATTCAGAATGCAACAGTGATTTTAGTAGGGCTTTACTCCAGATATCAACCAACTTCTATCACTAATAAAGCTTTTCCCTCTTTCCAGACATCTTGGTATAATTACATTGTTCTTCTTGTATGTAATTTTGAATACAAGCTGGAGAACAAACTACCTGAAAACTATGTTTTATTTTACTAACCGTAAGGGTATTTCAGCAGCTCATTGCCCGCAGGTTTCACAGGCAGATCCTGCAGAATTTGGGGAATGGACAGCACTGCTAGATTAACATTCATGCCAGTGCACATCCTTGAAGTGGCATCAGATCCTGGCAAGAGGACTAGCTGCCTTATCAAGCCCTGAAAAGAGAGGAAGAAAAACTAGGGAATCAAATATCAAAAACTCTTGTGGGGACAATAGTTGATGATTTTCCACAGAGGACATGGAGGAGGATAAAGTCAGCCTAAAAGCTACACCTCTGACTTAAAATCAATCCCTATTTCCACAATGTGAGACCATGAGTGAAAAATATTGTTTATGCATTAAAAGGCATTATCTTTCTATTGCTTCATATGCTTGAAAGCAGAGATCAGCTTTTCAAAACAAAATACAAGGTTGGGCCAGAAAGCTGCGTTGCTAAATCTTTTATAAAAATCACATTGTATGTTTGCATTGGTCTTTGTTTGGGACTGTGATCAAAGGACTTGCTTCTTGTCATTATGAGTAATGGGTCACCTACCAGCAATTCCCCTCTGAACACCACATAGGATAAACAAACCAGACTTTGAACAAATGAATTAATGGAAAGAAAACATCAGGATTCAAAATAAGGACAAAAAAATAACAGAACAAAACAAATTAAGGAAGATGCAATTGCCACAACTTCCAAACATTCTACTGCAGACCTCAGAATAGCCATTTGGATATAAATAAACTACTGCAGCATGCAACAACTGAGCTTAAATATATAACCAGGTTTTAGGTTATCTAAGAATGTCTGACCAAATACAGTGGCTTTAACATATTACCATTGTTAATTGATAAGGCAATTGTAATCTGTCTCTCATCTGCATAACCATCCTTTCTCCCTTCAATTTTCCCCACTGGGCCCATTATATTGTATATTAATTAAGACAATCCATGCATCTGATGAAATGAGCTGCAGCTCACAAAAGCTTATATTTTAGCTGTATAATAACATTTGTTTGTCTCAAAAGCTTCTACAGACCTTTCTGATTTATGGGTAATAGGTAAACCAATGTAATAGAAGAGTGACAATTATTAACCTTTGAGGCTTAAACCAGAAATCACCGAGAGCCTTATCCAGAAGTAACATTGTATTAGCACCTTCAGGGATGTACATTTATTATGATATAGAATTGCTTGAATTGCTAATTGATTTCCTGCATCAGGTGAAGACAGATGTTTCCTAATTTTATGAGCTACTCTGGGAAATTTATTAATTCTGGAAATTTTTAGTATTTGTTAGGTTTTAAAGTATCTAAGGAGAACTGAATTCCACAATTCCATCATGCTTTATATCTATGTTTCCTTCTAATCTCAGACGCATTGCTTTTACTTTTGGATGGCTTTAAGTGATATTTGCAGTGATGTTTCAGTATTTGGGCGACTCCCCAATGCTTTTGTATGCTTATCACCAAATCCCATCTTGTATTCCCTTTGACCATTTTTACACTATCCTCTTAAATCCAAGCTTATCTTGGACCAGATAAGTTTAGAAGAAGAAATACATTTATCTTTTGCTCAGTCATCCTCCCATTGCTAATAAGAGAAGGTACTATGTTATTTGTTGCAAAATCTGTTCAGAAGGTTTGTTGCTGACTCATCTGAAAAATGGGCAAAAAAAAAATCACCAGTAATCCCTAAAAGAAGACAAGTCATTCTGTCTGAAGTATCTGTAATTTATTTGGAAATATGGAGGAAAGTCACAGTGTTCTTATAGGATCACAGTTTGGGTTCTGGGAAGAATAGAACTGTTCATTTGATCTTGTGCAGAATTTTGTCCACACTAAGAAATTTATGGTGTCTGAACACAATGTTGATTATTGCAGAATTTTAAATATCTATATCTAATATGGAAGTAGGGAGAAGAAAAGATCAGCTTATTTGAATAAAAAAAAACCCACACAAATGAGCATGGTGAAGAGCAGAGGTGGCATTCAGCAGGTTCTGAGCAGTTCTGGAGAACTGGTAGCGGAAATTTTGACTAGTTCGGAGAACCCACAAATACCACTTCTGACTGGAGATTTTAAAGTATCCTTCCCCTGCCACGCCCACCAAGCCACGCCCACAGAACTGGTAGTAAAAAAAAAATTGAATTTCACCATTGGTGAAGAGAGCTCGAGAATTGTATGTAACAGTTGGAAAAGAAAGACAAAATATGGGGAGTGAGGTAGACTTTAAAAGCTTTATGTGACAATTATGGCTACTTGGAACCCTACATGGGAACTGCTCTGATTTGTATACTGGATTTCATCCTGGTTTCTATTTCCAAAGTTATCCTGGGAACTATATTTTCATAGAGGGACTGTGAACACCTAACAATTCCATGGACTCTTATTGAACAGCAACTTCTTTGTGGAGAAACTTTGGCAGAAAAATATATGAAATTAAAATAAATGGATAGGGGAAAAATGCAATCCAAATATAATAAGCAGAGGTAACCTAAGTAACTAGAATAGCCTTTTCAGAACAATGAACATTAGAAGTTATACTCACAGTGAAGAAACCTTTTCTTCTTCTTCTATTTCCTATATAAAACTGAGTTCCTGTCATAGTCAAGAATGTTGGAAAAGCAGTATCTGCAATCCTAAAATAAGTGAAAAAGGAAGCTTATGGGAATCCATGAATGCTAACTATGAAATCAAACACAGGATGAGAGCATTCTGATTTAAAACTTATTTTTTACTTAATTTTCTAGCATTGTTCAGTCTTCTCTCTTTCTGATTCTATCTGCAATTCTTTCAAAGCTCACACAAAATGTGCATTTCGTAATGAATTCATTTTTATATTTGCTTGTTCAAATATATATATAATTTCATACAGAATACAATTTGTGGTATTGTTATTATTGCATACACTTTATGTACACTTTGTCATTAAATATTTATTTTTTGAACTCACAAAATTGAGAAACCTGTAATAATAACATAGCTAGCACAGTAATTCATATGCATGTGTGGGAACTGTCAGATAATCTGCATTTAATTGCCAATCAAATTAATCTTCTCTGAGAGGACTATTCTAGTGGCATATTATATTTTTAATGTGCCTCAAACATTTTTTGTTTGCCATTCTTTGAAAATCCTGAGCTGACCAAACAATGATTATACTTAATGTACTTTGCATAACATGATGCCTGTAATTCAAGGTATTAAGGATTAGGATTACTTTGGGGGGACGGGTAGCTAATTCATCACTGCAGTACTCACATATTCATATGGATTTTGCCTTGCTTAAAAAATGTTCCTGTGCTATAAATGTAATTGATATGTGTTATCAGTGCTCCTTGATTACCTAACAGAATTATGACACCTATATCTTAAATCTTTGGTTACCTATCATATTTGCCACTGCATTTTCTAGATCAGGGGTGTCAAATACAAAGTCAACACAATGACATCATGTGATATATCGGGGCTTTTTCCCCTTTGGTGTGGGCATGACTATTGCATGACACATTCAGCCCACAGGCCAGGAGTTTGACAGCCCTGTTCTACATGATGAAGTATTGGGATGCTTCTTTGGGATATATTGGGAGTTGTGGGGAAGAACCCGTGCTACTTAACTGAGAAAATAGCTCTCCCAGAGAAATCAACATGAATCAAATGAACACCCAGATGGGGTATGCAAACCCCTCACAGCCCTAACTCAGGGGTGGTGGTTAAGGTTAAATTACCCCTGAATTGTACGTGCTTCACATACACATCTATGGGGATGCTGCAGTCCACAGTGAGAGAGAAGGAGCCTTGAGATACTGCCAATACAAGCGTATGCCACTGGTTGTCCGCCAAAAAGACATCCCGAAAAGTAATTTGTGTCTGCCAACCATTCAAAAGGTCTCTGCTCCAGAAGAGAAAGTGCAGTTTACTCTGTGAATATCGGAGTCCAAGTTGCAGTGTGTCACTGTTTTCATCCAAAACTGTGAAGATGTATTCATTTCTCTGAAAACATAGTTAATGAAACCAGTTAGCCTGAAATGCAGTATTTCCTTATAATACCTTTGGCATAGTTAGAATCCAGTAAAGCTACCTTGATTCTGGACTCAGAGGATTACAAAAATATAACAATTATTGTAACCTTTGTTAAACACTGTGTGTACATATGAAAGGCCCTGATGCAATTTACTGGAATTCAGTAAATATATGTTTGCTGGTGCCTTTGGGTTGGTAACTGCTTGGACAGTCCCTGCAGTTTTCTTGACAAGATTTCAGAAGTGGCTGCCATTGCCTGTTTCCTAGGGCTGAGAGAGAATGACTGGTCCCAAATCACCCAGTTTTGCTTTGTGCCTAAAGTAAGACTTGAAATCATGATCTTCTGTTTCTAGCCTGATACCTTAACTACTACACCAAACCAGCTCTACTGGTCATATTTTATCTCTATGTTGCTATTTTTAATCATATGGTAATATTTTAATATTAGCCATTGTCAAAGCATCATGTTGAAGTTTGTGATATACAAAGCAATTCGATAAAAACAGTAATTCATTTATTAACACTGTTAATCGTGAACAATCAGAGTGTTATTATTGCTAAATATTATTGTTCTTAAATATTATTGCTCTTTTCTCTTTACTATCAGTTATATTAAGACAACCTCAATGCTAGAATTAATGCTCCATTATTTAAAAAAATATTTTAATCAGATAAAAGAGCTTGCATGCTAAATATGAAATATCAGTACATGTAGGTTCTTGTAGTAAATGCATTGTGGGTCTTGTATGAACATTGCCTCTTATGCTTATGTAGTTGGTACTGATAAACTGAATAAGTTATTAAATAATGTGCTAATTCATTCTCATCATACTGACCCTCAATAATAATTCTGATTACTTAATCTGAGTCCAATCTTAAAATATTAAAGAGGTTGTATGGACACTTTTAGAAAATCTGTTTCACTGAGATAGTGACTGACAATCTTTTTCCTGTTTCCTGTAGCTTAAAGTAGGACCAGAGGCAGAAGTCAATAGGGCCATTCATTCTCTCTCTCTCTCTTTCCTCCCTTCCCTCTCTTCCTGCCTCCCTCAAGCAAGTCCTAAGGAACAAGTGCAGTTAATAAATAAATATAGTATCCTCTGCTTCTTCACTACACAGTAACTATTAAACTAGGGTAAAGATAGTTCAGAAGGATCTAATCAAGGCAAAACAAGCTGGCTTTTCAAAGCATTCATATGTTTTACAAGTGAATTAAATCCCTCTTTAGAAATTTCTCATTCTTCCATGAACATTCTTTCATCATTTCATCAATATGTATTAGTCACTCTTATAATATACTACAATACTATTGTGCTTATTCACACACATACTTCTAGTCATGCATAGATTTTAAAAGGTACTTTTAAAAACTTTGAAAGACTGCAAAAATAACATAATTTGCCAAATAGATGAATAGTAATACATTCTGTTAAAACATTTAGTATACTATTTGTTTGGACCAGATATATTGGATGCCTCAAAAACTCCTAAAGTTTTGAACACATTAGGAAAAAATATGTTAGAGTTAAGCCAACTGTGACATTTTATCAATAATTTAGAGCCAGCTTGGTCCAGTGGTTAAGACACCAGGCTAGAAAGCAAGAAAATGTGAGTTCAAGTCCTGCCTTAGCCATGAAAGCCAGCTGGGTGACTTTGGCCAGTCATTCGCTCTCAGCTCAACTAGTTTACAGGGTTGCTGTTGTGGAAAAAAATTGGAGGAAGGTGTGTTGGATATGTTCACCACTTTGAATGGACAGAACTAACAATATTTCAAGTGGGGCAGCTAGGGGCAGAACAGAATGGAACTATTACTTTCCATGATCTAGATTTGATGCTCCTCTGAATGTATCTGATGAAAAAAAAAGCCTTTTAATACTGTTGGCTGATGTTTAACTTGCAGTCAAATAGGATAACCAGATACTTTTCATACTTTCAGATTGTCTTCCATGCAATATTTGTGCCTTTCATTTTTTCTACCAAGATGTACAATAGTATATTTCTCCCTGTTAAATATAATCCTATTTATTACATCCCATGGCTTATGTGGGTCTAGAGCTTTCTGAATTTTCTGTGTCTCCTCCAAAGAGTTAGCTCCAATCTGCCAGCTATGCATCAGCCACACGTTTGATAATAATCCAGGTCATTGTTAAAATGTTGAATATCACAGGGATCAGGATGAAGCCCTGTGGCCTTCCACTCCATTTTTTATCCCAAGGTGAAGTGAAGTCTTTAGTGAGCACTGGGTGAGTGTAGTCATTCAGCCAGTGGTGGGTCTATCTCTTTTTTATAGTTGTCCTACAATAATAATATAAAATATGATTAATTACTTAATCCACTTTAGTTAGCCAATTTGGAAACCAATAAGATTCCATACTGAATTTATGAATATATTTATATCTGTCCTATTCTGTTAACCCTCAACATAGATCATATGGGTCTTCCCTTCATATTTTCATTTGGACTAAAAATAAGACAATATCCAACATCACTTAGCAAACTTGAAACCAAGAACAGATGTGGATCCAGGTTTCTCAGTTTACCTACATTATACTAAATCAATGTTTTTAATATTAACAACTTTAAGATGTGTGAACCAACTTCAACCTTCTTAAAGTTGCTATAGTTGAGAAAACATTGAACTACAGTAACAATCTACTGCATTCTGCTTTCCCTTCTTTCATGGCTCCTGTTATTCCTAAATAAATTTGATATACTTAGAAATAAGGCTCATTGACTCTGTTGGGGTTCGTGTATAAATAAAGATTAATTTTGGATTAATTCTTAATTAATTTTGCTTCGTGTAGTTTCACAGTCCATAAAAGAAAAGTCACTTTTACACCTCAGGATGTTTCTCCAAGTTCTGTGTTCTCAAAAGGATGTAATTTTTGAAAATTAAGTTCAATCAATAAACACATATATCTTGTCATCTATGACTAATGTGTACCTCTGCCTAAAGCCCTGAAAATTAAATTTTATAGGCTGCAGCATAATTTTGAGTTAATAATACACAGGAACTATCAAGCATTTGAGTCTACTTTCATCCAAGCAAACATGCTTAAAGGTGTTCTTGTCATTATTACGACAAACTTAATTACCTGAGAGATTTTGTGAAGCTTGCTAAATTAATGAGGTTATAACATCCAGAATTATAAACCAAATACACCAATACCATAGTGATCTTAATTTTAAATAAATAAAAAATCTGCTCTTGGATAAAATCTACCACATGCTTACCTTGAATTGCATGTAGGAAGTTTTTATAGTAAACACAATGGAGAATTCCTCTGGGAATAAGTCACAGTAAATGAAAATCCGTGATGCTGGAAAATTGAGGAAGCGAGGGTTTGTTGCAGAAAGCTGGAAACCACGTGCTCCTTGGATTTGTATCATTCGTATTCCACTTTTCACCCAGTTCAGGGGAACCACTTCAGAGAGAAGATCCAAGGGACGCAGGTCTATGCCAAAGAAAACACCAACTTAAATTACTGAAATTATGGGAAGATAATAGGTTATTAAAAGAAAGCAATGAAATATCTTCTAGATGAATTAAATGGTGGGAAGGATTGATCAGCTATCAGGAAGGAAGAGACAAAAATGTCAGAGTTGTCTTAGCACAGATAAGTGAAATGTAATTAGAAGGAGCATAAGGCTGAAATCTTACAAATTTTCCCCTTGTTATGCGGATGGATGGATGGGGTGCTGATGTGAGTACAGACATATTGTATTGAATAAAATAGGGATGATTCCTAAATTGAGAATACATCACAACTCTGAGGTATTTTTTAATTCGGCAACTTTAGCTTCATCTTTGCACAGAGCACTTGAGATATGATATTGCAAAATACTCTCTAATTTCTGAACATCCCCAAAGCATTATTTTGGAGAAGCAAATATTTCAAGAGATGGAGCAATTGAACGCTTGTTGTTCTTTACATTTGTTAATAGATTGACTAAAATAATTCCTGAAATGAAAGCACTGGTTCTCTCCTTATTATATTATACAATAGAATTATTTGTTTGTGTATTTATTTGTTTTCAGCTCTTATGTACCACTCCAGTCTAGTAGGACTCTTATATTTCTTTCTTGTAGTAAAAGAACTAAAAGACTAATAAAATACAGTAATTAACTAGAGTGAGAAATAACAACAAATGTTACTAAGAAAGAAACTAAGGTCACTGAAAACAAAAACACTGATGGAGGTTATATTACACCCCTTTGCAGAGCTTTCTTTAAAAGATGGGTTTTAATTCCGCCAAAACCTCAATTTTTCTGACCTTGTACCTAGCTGTTATTGCTATGGCTATATAGATTTTGGCCAATACATGAAAATATTTCCAAAAGTTATACCAAATAATTCCCAAACTTTATTCATAGAATAAAGCAAATCTCATGAAGATTCATATGGGGGGGAGGAGAGAGGAAGCTAAATAGGTTTACAGTTACATTAAACTCATATTGACAAAAAAACATCTGGAGAGTGCACGTGAAGTTTATCTGCAGTGTTTCCAACAAATCCTGCACAAAACATACTAGGAGGTCTCCCAGACAAAGGAACAGTCCTGGTACAGTTGATCACGTGACTACACAATCCAGGAATGGTGTTGATATTTTGGTATCTTCTTTTGCCAGCATTGTTGTATCCGGGGGGCAGGAAAATGCTAGTTCAAGGCAGCAAATGCCACCTCCAAAATTATTTGAAGGAACAGCCAGTGCTTTCACTGGGGGAGGTTTTTATTTGCCTTCAGAGAGTTCATCAGAGCAGTCTGTGGACATAAGTAGGTAAAGAATCACAAATGGAGAAGTCACATCATTGCTAGCATTGGGAGTTCTCAAGTCACCAGAAGTGCTCATCCTAAAATATGGGGAAACATAAAAATTTAATTATCCATATTTTTGTGAAGAGAAGAAAGTGTGAGTGTTTAGATATCAGCCTCAATGGTTGTAGGGCTGAAATTTGTATATGAACTGAAGAGAAACCAGAGTATTGTAAAACACTCAGATATTGATTGGCAAGCAAACACTTGTTGGCTGAGAACTTTTGGTTTGAAGCTGTTGTCCAAAAAGGCAAATGATTGCTGGATAGGTTTTGGCAATTTAGCCAGTCTAGAGAAAAGAAGAACTGGTAGTGACATGATAGCAGTATTCCAGTATTTGAGGGGTTGCCACAAAGAAAAGGAATATTATCAAAATTATTTTCCAAAGCACCAGAAGGCAAGACAAGAAACAATGGGTGGAAACTAGTCAAGGAGAGAAGCAACTTGGAATTAAGGAAAAGTTTCCTAACACTGAGGACAATTAACCAGTGGAACAGCTTGCCTTCAGAAGTTATAGGTGCTTCATCACTAGAAGTTTTTAAGAAAAGACTGAACCATCCACCACCTATATGAAATGGTATAGGTCTCCCACTTGAGTAGGAGATTGGACTAGAAGATCTCCAAGGTCCCTTCCAGCTCTATTCTGATAGATTGGAATTGAAATCATACTAGTGACAATTATAAAACATGTATAGAAAATATTTTATGAGTTGACATTGGAATAACTGCTGGAATCCTGGCAACTAAGATCTGGTGTGATATCTGAGTGCAGCCTCATTGGCCCACAACACAATATTTCATGCTGTACAGTGTATTTTTTAAAGCCCCAGTTTCAATTAATTGCTATGCTTTGCCTATACAGCCTATACAGCCAAAAAGGAAAGCATAAACCTGAACCATTGTAGAAGCAACATTGTTCACCACATTATAAAAAAGATGTTGAGACTCTAGAAAAAGTGCAGAGAACAGCAACCAGGATGATTAGGGGACTGGAGACTAAAACATACAACAAATGGTTGCAGGAACTGGGCTTGGCTAGTCTAGTAAAGAGAAGGACCAGGGGAGACATGATAGCAGTCTTCCAATATTTGAGGGGCTGCCACAGGGAGGAAGGGGTCAAACTATTTTCCAAAGCACCTGTGGGCCAGACAAGGAATAATGGATGGAAACTGAGCAAGGAGAGATTTAACCTGGAAATAAGGAGAAACTTTCTGACAGTGAGAACAATCAACCAATGGAACACCTTGCCCTTGGAAGTTGTGGGAGTGCCATCACTTGAGACTTTCAAGAAGAGATTGGACTGTCATTTGTCAGAAATGGTGTAGAGTCTCCTGCTTGGGTGGCAGGGTTGGACTAGATGACCTACAAGGTCCCTTCCAACTCTGATTATCTGTTATCTGTTAACATCCCCAATAAAGTTTAATTATTTAATTCTTATGATGAAATTGCATTAACCCAGTAACACCTGGATTTGGAACCAAAGTGTGTATTATGGAAGAAAAGTTCTTCATTGCATATAAGTATGGAAGAGATGAACCAAAACTGTGAATTTCTCATCTCCTTGCTATCATCGTTTGGCAACTATCTCCTTGATCTTTTTTCAGATTTTAGAGCAGCCTTGGTGAACTTGGTACCCTTTTGAAGTGTTTTTTGATCCTCACTGCTTTGAGTCTGCTTTGAGTACTTTGTGGAGAGATGCTTTGCGAGGAATGACAGGAATTAAAATCCAACATAATTGCAGAGCACCAGGTTAGGAAAAGCTGGTCTAAAATCAGAAAGAGGATCACATCCCCAACCAAAAGGCACACTGGTTTCTTTCCATATCATTGGGTACTCAAAAAAATCACAATTCCTTCCCACCACATACTGTGGAGAGAAGCCTGTAACCATAAAAGTATGAGATCTTTTAAATGAAACACTGAATCTGTTTGCAAGTGATCTTGTCCCATGAGTTCATATACTCTATAGGGTTTCTCAAACCTAGATAGATTACCAAAAATTGGGTATTTTTTTCCTTTGAGTAATGATACACAAATCTATTGCCCAATCACAACAGGGGCATTAAAATAAGGACTTTCTGATAAGCAGTTTGGGGTAATGAAAGAAAAAGTTGGGAAAGCAGTGATATACATATAATACCTCAGTAGAAATTTGTCTTCTGTTTTCTGCATTTATTTATTATTTTCAGATTTGCAGTTTTGATTTCTATAACAAATGGAAAGAAGACCTGTCTAGAGCAAATTGGGACTACTCTTTGCTTTTTTCCATTTTGAAAATTGCATGTCATATTGATAGTTGGAATAAATGTGATAGATTGAGCTGTGTAAAAGTAGAGGTCAGGGCCCTGTTAAAAGAGAATCTATTATATGTTTTCATTTCCTGCCACTCCTTCTAGAATAGCTTGAAGGAAATCAGTTGTACAGATAAGATTCAGTTGAATTCTATATTTTTATGCTAAGTGAACAGCTATGAAATACTATATACTATTTATAGTTTATATAAAAGAGAGCTGTGAAAATATTTACAGACCCCTCACATTCTGGACATAAACTATTTCAACTCCTACCCTCAAAACGACACTACAGAGCACTGCACACAGAACAACTAAACACAAGAATGGTTTTTCCCCAAACGCTAAACAAATAATTCCCTCAACGCTGTCAAACTATTTACTAAATCTGCATTACTATTACTATTAATCCTCTCCTCCTTCCTTTTACCCACTTATGACTTGACTGTAACCTTGTTGCTTGTATCCTAATGATTTTATTGACTATTTCCTAGTATGATTTGATTGCTTATTGAACCCTATGACTATTATTAAGTGTTGTACCTTATGATTTTTGACTCTTGATGAATGTATCTTTTCTTTTATGTACACTGACAGCACATGCACCAACAAATTCCTTGTGTGTCCAATCACACTTGGCCAATAAAGAATTCTATTCTATTCTATTCTATTCTATTCTATTCTATTCTATTCTATTCTGAACAGCTATGAACTACTATATGCTATATATAAATGTTATGCTAAGTGAACAACTAAGCCTTACATTACCATGGTTTGACCAGAAAGCTGCTACTATCTATTTTGTTTTGCAGTCAAACTGATTCACTTGGAAACTTGTTCTATATCTTAAGGACTTTGCAAAGAAAAAAACCAAATGTAAGAACCAACTATGGTTCTTACATTTTCATATAAAAGCTATGATTCTGCAGTGCAGATTTAGTACCAATTATCATTATTGTAAAGGAAATTAATGTCTTTGAGTTTGATTTCATTTATCTCATGAATTGTTCAAGCAAACGATGCAGAACAGCTTTATATGAATGGAGGGTACTTTTCACATGTAAAAGAACTTTTTTTCATATTTTTATAAACACTTTACAATTTTGATTTCTAGAAATGATAATTTCTCTTAATCACTTTAACTAGAAAGTTATGGAAGTTCTAGCCCCAAATCTGTGTAAGGCAAGAGATTGGAAAAGATTGAAATAAATCATTTGAAATAGATCTGTGCAAAGCATACAAAAGCATAGTATTAGTGTTATGCATTACTAAATAAAGTTATGCATTAAGTATGCATGCACCCAGACTCATGTTCCAAAAGACATGACTGATTTACCATTTAAAAGAGAATATTTCAAGTGTTAAAGGAGTTATGTTCTTTGGAACTGTAGGCTATGTGTCTGGATCCATACATAATTCCAGCACAAGTGTTGCTTGTGCATGCACAAGCACATGTGAAGTTTCCTCTGAAATTATCATATAAACATTCCAAGGAATCAGCAGCTTTAACATATCCAGAGATATGTTAACACACTGTAAGAAGCACTGTTTTAATACAAATATAATAAGTCATCCTCAGAATAGCACTTAACTATATCCTCAAGATTATAGTATTCATTGCACTAGGAAAGTGAACGAACCTGTGCCCTTCCCATTTCACGACTTTCCTAGCCACAATCTTTCAAAACAAAGACAATTTGTGTTGAGTGTATTGAAAGAATTATGATTTAAACCCAAAACTTCTGAAGGGGAAAAACATAAACATTTAAATTAGCTAAATACAATCATTTTGTGCTGGAAAATTGGTTTCATTGTTCTTGGTCCTAGGCATTAAGTTCCTTCCTAACCAACCAAAGCATTCAGTTCTCCATGAAAACAATGACTGTGGTAGGTTATTTCAAAGACTTTGTCCCCCACTGTTTTCTGTGGCTTTAAGACTATTTCTCAGCCATGGAGAAGCAGCTCTTTCTCATAGTGATGTAAAATAAAAGGCAAACCAATCTTTTTCAGTGTACCTCCCATGTTACAGAGACCTCCTTAATAATTGAAGCCAGCCCAGGATTATGCAGAATTTCATGAACTATTACAGAAGAACAGCTGAGATATGAGAGAAAGTTTGGCAGCTTATGCTGTGAAAATTCTGGCTAGGACCCTCTTTCACTTTTAACAGAGGATGTTCATTTCATACAGATCAAGGGAATGCTTGGGGCAGCATTTTCAGAAGTTCTCAACTTACAGAAGAGTCAAAATCTTTTTGCAAAGCAAGTGAGATTGTGTCTCCAAAAGTGGTTTTTCTGAACACTAGATATGATAAAGAGAGAAGGGGGTAAAATTGCCTTGCAGCATACTTTTAAAGAACCTGTGGATATATCGTGTTTCATGTGTAAAAGCATATATAACCTTCCTCATAACAGTCTCTATCTCAACTCCTGTTTAAACATGAATCAGAATACATTGTATTGCTATATATCAGTGTTTTTCAACCCCAGCAACTATATGGATTTTAATTCCCAGAATTCCCCAGGCAGGGCTGGCTGAGGAATTCTGAAAGTTAAAATTTATACCTCTTTAAATTATTGAGGTTGAGAAATACTGCTGGACATGGGATTTACCCAATAGGGTTTCCTATGCTAAAGCAAGGGAACAGTGAGGAGGATCCTTAGAAACCATATGATAGGATATCCAACTAGTGAAGCCTTCCCCAAAATGGATACCTTGATATGTATCAGACCACAATTTGCAATACCCTCAGCCAGTTCCACCATAGCTGGGGAAGGAAGTAATACCCAGCATATAAAATCATAAAATCACAATATTGGAAGGATCATCAAGTTCAATCCTCTGCTCAGATTAAACCATCCCCACCAGATTGTTGTGGGCCTACACATAAAAATATGTTATAAAAAGATGCTCCTCATCTTCCCTTGCTAATTGGTTCTACTGTCAAAAGGCATTTGCTGATGTTCGGCTAAAATCTGTTTTCCTTAAGACTGTTAGTTGGTGGCTGGATGTACAGTACTTTGGAACAATAGAACATAAGTCTTCTTCTTTCTTCTTAATGATGCCCTCTAAGTGCTTGCAAAGAGCTGTCATATCTCTTCTAAGATGTATTGTTTTCAAAGTTATCCAGTTCCTTTGGTCTCTCTACATCACACATAGTCTCCAGATCTGATCATCATTGTTGTTCTTCTCTGTATTGATTCCAGTTTCTCAGTATCTTTCTTAAATGGTGGTGCCAAAACTGGTCCATTATTTGAGGTGATACGTGACTAGTACAGAATAATGTAGAATGATTATTTCCTGGATTTGCAAGCAATATTTTTTTCTCTGTGGATTTAAAATTTGTTTGCCATTTAGTTGATTCATACAGCAATGCTCAACTACATTTCCAAAATCCTTTTCATCCGGTCTCTCACAAAGTCTGAGAGCTCTCATTTAGCATTATGAATTAATTTCTTTTTCCTAAGTAAAGAATTTTGTTTCTGCCTCTCTAAATTATATTGTTTTATCTTCAGTCCAATTCTCTAGTTTTATCTAATCCCTACAATTTTGTATCATCTGTAACTATTACAAGCATTACTGCTACATCTAGCCTAGCAATTGATGAAAATGTTGAAGAGTATCAGGTCAAGCACCTATAGAACCTCATTTGGTACCTAATTTAAAGAGAAACTAGGCTACAAGTGAGTTGTCAGGTTTCCAAGTAATGAAATCCATGTTAAAAGAAAAAATAACAAAGTCTATTTTCAGAAAGATTTCTTTTATTTAGGAAAGCATCAAATTGGCAAAGTCCATGGTAATTCCGGATCTGACCCAACCCAGAATTATTCTACAATATTAGAAGTTAGAAACAACCCCCCAAAGTCACGTTCTCCAATAGAAGTATTTCAATGTTGCTTGATGTCATAAACCTCCACCTCCAGGGATCCAAGCGCGAACAGCTCATTTTCCACGGGAAAGAACATACCTAGTCACAACACTCTCTTTATCTCCATTCCTCCCCCCATAGGAATGTGTCAAGCCCGTAACCCTTCCCCCCATTTCTGCCACAGAGAAAATAAGAAAAAGAATATATACTAAGACAAACTAAAATGGCTACACTTATGTCAATTTTGGGCTTGATATGACTATCCTTTGAGTACCATTTTCAAGTTATCTGTAAATCCACCTAATGGATATGCCACATAATATCTAAGGCTTGCTTGGAATTCAGTGTTCCAGTTTTTAGCCTATTTAACCACCACACCAAATAGTCTCTACTACCACATGCATAACCAATATCATGATATTCTTGTGAGCTGCTATGCTGAAGTCAAGATATATATCAGGAGGACACCCATTTGGGAAAGGCTAAAATAGGAAATTCCAATCTTGCTATCTCTCCTGTTATGTCAGTGTGTTCATAACTGTTACTTACTTATATTCTTTGTTCTTTCTCAGTGTTTGAGCAACCAATACAAATTTACACTGCTTATTTTCCAACTTTTCATTTTTTGATTAACCACGAATCTGTTCAAACACATAATTTGTCTGTTTTGATTCAGCAATCACCTGTTGCTGATTTTTCTGGGCAAATGGTGAAGTAGCACATAGTTCCATTAATTATTGCAAGATTCTTTATTCTTACTAAGGTATATTTCCATAGTTGCTTATTTGTCTTCCTTCAGTTCACATCCACAAGTATACAGAAATTCTGCATTATGCATCACATCACATGTGTAAGCATTCAGGAAACATTAAGTTAGATTTGTGTGATACAAAGCTGTTTCATTTTAATCTCACTAGTCTGCTGATATACAACCAATCATTGCAGGGGACGTTTGTAGACAGATAGTGATTGAGGCACTCAATTGTCATGCTAAAGGAATTCTGTAGCATGTTAGGGAGAATCAGCATTTCATACTGTTAATAATGCAATATATCAACATGCCAGCTACTAAGTCCCTGGATAGCTGATAAAGTCTTACAAGATAGAGGCAATACTGCAGAAACATTATTCCTTAATAAGGATTCAGTGCTGCTCCCAGATGTAGACCAACTGGTTCATTTCTCCTGCTGAGTATGTTTAATTCTTTAAAATTAAGCTTCCAAACATATTAGAAAACCATAGGAAGCTGTGTTGAGAAGACTGTTGGAATAATGAGCAGATCATGATTTCAGAAATGTTATTCAAATCAAGAGTTGAGTATGCACACTTTCTATATAATCATGATTAATAATATTGTTACTTACTGTAACAATTTCAATACTAGAGGGGATTCAATTATATTTTCTCAAAGGAACTATTTTGTTGTAAAATATTGACTTTATTTTATGAATAATTAAAAGCATTGATTTTTGCCCACAGATCTTTCATATATTTCCTCCATATTTTGCAGACTATAGTTGGCTGTATGTCAAAAGTTCTTGCTAAAGTATTAATGACATCAAAAGAGACCAGAAACACAACACATTGAGGCTTGTCTATTTATGTCCTACATTAATTTCTTCTTCTTTAGAAAGTCAAGAAAATCAAGAACAGAAATAAATATAAGTTTAAAAAGCTAGTAAACTGACATTTTTCTGACATAAATTGTGTCTAATTGTTCTGTAAAAAGGAGAACTGAGAAGTTCTAATAAGAAGTATATATGAGATGACATTATCAGTTCAATATTGTTTGTTATAAGCCTGATTGCAGATTTAGCTTCACCAAGCTAAAGCAAGTCAAGGTAAATTGATATCACATTGAATTAAGTGGATATACTTTAAATATGAAGTAAATGAATAAAATTTAACCCTAATCTATATTTATATTACACTTATGAATTTATTTATTTATTTATTTTTGCGTTATCATGTCCTGCATGTTTAACATTTCACCTTTGATTTGATACATTCACACAGAGCATACAGATCTAAATAGACCTGATAATTTATTCTTCATCTTCAAAATAAGAATGGCACAAATGATAAAGTTTTTCTTGGTTATTTCATAAGCTTCCAGTTATATTACAGTATCAGATTGATTGGTAAGAGAGAAAATATTGATGATCAGGTTATGTTCAAGTCTAAATTAGAACCCTAAATTAGAAAGAAGTCTGAAATTACCATCACACAAAATCCATTCATAGGAAGGTGTAAAATATGAAATTAGTATACTGATGTATTGTTGTACATTAGTGTTACACACTAATATTCATGTTCTCATTAGAAAAAAGTTTTCTGGCTTAAAAGTTCATCTTTATGATATGGATATTCTTTTTTTCACCTTTTTCTGGATCCATTTTAAATAACTACAGGTTTCAACTGTCTCCATGACATAGTTAATAGTGACTATGACTTCAAGAAACAAGCATCCAGTGATAAGCAGACAATTATTTCAAATATTTAGCAGAAGATCTAGCAAAAGCGTGAAATCAAACTGAGGCTGCATATCTCTAAAGATTGCTCCAACATTACAATATAAAAGTACAAATCATTTTTGCTGTAACAGTGAAATACAATACCACTTGTCAATATACCTTACAGTAAGAGCTTCAGTATGGAGGATTCTTGCTTATTAGAGGCTTTATTATAGGAATAATGTAAAGTTTACTGAATAATGTAATTTGGGTTTTTACACTGTTTTGCTTTGTTTTTGTTTATCTTGGGTTAGCTGATTGACTGAACATGGAATTCTGTTATGTGAATCATAAAATTTAGAGAAGCAAAGTGACATTTGTCCAAAATCATAAGCAGAGTAAAAAAAAAAAATCAGTTGTTAGTCATTGCTGGAATTTTGTTGCATTTTTAGTTTCAAAGACAAGAAAAATGATTTGCATAATTCAACTGAATTTCAAGAGCAACTGAATCTATTCTTACTTCTGCGATATGAATTTAGATAACTGTTGTCCAAACTGATTCTGAGGATTTCATTTTTTTATTGTGAAGACATCAAAAGCAATTGTTCAAAATTGTTTACAGATCGGTGTGAGAAGTTGGGTAAAATTCAAGAGAAATGCAGGACAGACTCTAGAAGTGAATTTACATAGGAGAACCGTGTTATGGTAGTAAAAAAATATCAAGAGCCTAGTAGCACCTTTTCCAACTAACTTTTTTTTATTAAAAGACATTGATTTCTTAGCGAGACCTCATGAAATCTTATGTTTTTGAATAACATTTGTCAATTGGGAAAGATACCACCATTTTCTTGAAAAGGAGTAAGTATTCAGATTTTAGTGGAACGTATTTATGTAAATAGGGTTTAATTCAAATCCTAGACTATGAATTCTGTATTCTTTTTCATGTCTACAAAAAGAAAAACAGCTCTAAGGGTGTTTTTAACTTGGATTAATAACTCTAAATATCAGTAACAAAGAAAACTGAGCTTCTAAATTAAAATTACTTTTTATGCAATAAAATTGCTCTGCATATGTTTTATATTTTAAAAATTAAATTTCTCCTCCAGATATTAATGCATAATAATATTTTAAAAATCTCTTTAGGTTTTTAGCTGTGTGCTTAAAAATTGTAGAACTGTCTTTCCACATCTATTCAGAAAATCAAATGTTCATATCCCTCATTTATAATAACATACTTATGTGCTATGCATTAATATCTAATCTGACGTACCTTCTGTGTAGGAATTTTGTAACATGTGAACTAACAATGCCTCCAAAAAAGTAGATATAATGTCTGAATTATAAGCAAAATCTCAGAAGAAAATATTTTAAAAGAAGGAGAGGGAGGGAAGATTTAAACACCAGCAGGAGGAGAACCTTAAACAAATGCCAAATATAAAATTATTAATGCAATAAAATTGCCCAATGTGTTTTAACAAACATTTCCATTAGAGGTGAGATGGGAGTCTTCTTTTGGGGTCTTCTTTGCATAAGCAATTACTTATATATTAATTGATATGATACATGCTTCTATAGATTGAGATTCTACAAGGAAAGAAAGGCTTTCAAGTAAAAGCCAGTTCAGTATCACTGTTATCAGTGTGGCTTAAAAGAGGATAAACTTCAATAGTCACTTGTATGAATAGACTCAAGCTTTTATACTTCCAGTCACATAGATTTTAAAATAAAGTTGCTTGGGCAAAACATGGAAAGGGGAAGCAATTTTTTTTCTTTGAAAATACTAAGGTCTTTCCACCAATGGTATTCTGTATGTTTATTAATATTACAGACCTAAACACAACACAAGGATAAAGAAGTCTTATTGAAGGGTTTTTTCTGAGT
The DNA here is from genome assembly GCF_049901715.1 of Pseudonaja textilis. Classification (NCBI taxonomy): domain Eukaryota; kingdom Metazoa; phylum Chordata; class Lepidosauria; order Squamata; family Elapidae; genus Pseudonaja; species Pseudonaja textilis. The sequence continues at coordinate 54,139,578 of NC_141993.1, read as the reverse complement.
CAACATTCAATACTGGGCATTAGACTGCACTATACTTTTCTTGAACTGAAATTGTTCTTTAAGATGAATAGCTGTAGGGACAATGAAATCTCAGAAGATTCATCAAAAGAACTTTCAACAGTTAGATAACACCACCAAAGGTAAAGATCAGCTAACATCCAATTTAGCCAAACCAGTGGTAGCATTTCCTCCTACTCAATAGAATCTCTTTATCTTGTTCAGCTCAAATAAAATCTGATCTTGAAGAGTTTCAGACTGCAATGATTTATGAATTATTCATGAATTGTGCATGTGATTGCTGTCCCAACACAATCAACTCAGCAAGGCAAATCACTTCACTTCTATCTGGCCTTTAATCAACCAATCACCAAACCAAGAGACATACCTATAATGTCTAGATCATCCTATTTTCCTAGATAAAGAGATCAAAGCGTATAGATTAGACATATATGGACTTGGTACATTTACAGCCTGACCTTGTATTTAGCTTTAGAAAGCAACTTTTTTTTTTAGAGAATAACGGACTGTGGCCTTTTCTTTCACTTCTTTTGCAAAGGAAGATATCTATTGATGTTCCAGTCTTACCTGTGCAATGTTCCCATGACTTTCCTCCTCTGGCCAAGGATGGCTCAATCCGGAAGTGCAGCAGCACAGTCCAAACTAGTAGCAAAGCAGACATGAGGGAACTTGGTCAGCAGGCCCATGTAGAGATACCTTCTTGGTCATCATTTAGTCTCCTCATCCTGAACCTCTCTCTGGCCTGGAAATTTTGCAAGCACAACTTGAGGATGTCACATGGCCTGAGATCTAAGACTCCACAGGAGGAGTTACTTTCTTTGCCACTCCACCTGAAATAGTCCCCCCACCAGTCTTACTCATAAATTTTGGTCAAGCTGGCTGCTGCTACTAGGTTAAAGATATTAAGATCTCCATGATAAAGGGACAAAACCTAAGATGTGAGTGATCCTCAGCTGGCTGATGTCTAACTGCTGAAATGCCCCATCCTGAAAAAAGAGAGACCTCCCACCGACCACAAAGTCAGCCACAGCAGGAGGCTGCAGTTGCAGACATTTAACTGTAAAAAGAAAAAACAAGTCTGAAAAAGAAGAGGAGGTGGAGTTTACTGCCTTGGGGAACTTTTCATCTTTGCCCAGCCCTCTTAAGGCTGGCTTTTAATGCTGAAGCAGAGGAATTTCCCTCACCAAGAGAGCCACTGCTGAGGGAAGGCAGGCAAAATAAAGGAGGTGTTTAGCTCTCTGTACACCTAAATTCATCATCTGCTGTAATGCTGTGAGCCCAGATTTAGTTAAAGTGTGTGCTTCAGGTGGGGAAAGGTTTGTGTGTACATGGCTTGTTTTCCAAGCCATGTATAATTACCCCTCCCCTAAAACACAGTCTTGTTTTGCCAAAAAAGGGAGGGGGAATTTAAGAACTGGACCCTATTTTATAGCAGTAATATTTTTGCAGTTACAGGAATTTAATGCCCTTCTAAATAAATCCTAACAGATTTTAATCTGGAATATGTGACCAGAAAACAAAGAAATTTAGGTTCCAGCAGAAAAAGAGTTATTTAATCTGAGGTCAGTCAAGCAGTGAATAAGTCATTAAGGAGGTTTCTGTATGTGCTGAATGTCTCACCAGGTTGCCAGCAATGAGAACTTCATGGAAAAGCAGCTATTGTAGAAAACATCAGGCTCGAGAAAGTATTAGAGTCATGTAATATTACAAATTACAGTAACATATAACAAAATATATGAATATTATATATCCATAATATCCCTATTATCTTATAATAAAATATCACATGAATAATATTCTTATATTAAAGAAAATATTGGAAATATGGGGTTAATTTTTACCAATTTATATTATGAATTGGAATTTAAGCCTCCCTGCAAGATTGCTGTTTTTTTGAAATTTTGGAACTTCAATAAAGAGTGGTTTCAGCTAACTTCAATGAGCAAATTTAAAAAATAAAATAAATGCAGAAACTTTAATGAAATGTGAGCTAATTAACACAGTATAATATACAGTGGTATACAGTGGTTATTGTGGCCAGCACAAAATGAGCTTGAGAATTTTTTTAATGAGAGACACTTCAACATGAGTGTTGGAGTCTTTCACTAAAATCAAACTATAGATGCAAGACTACAAGTATAATTGTCTGTACACCATATGTTTATATGTAAAAAAAATATGGAGACTGTCGTTCACTATTTGAAGGACAGGACCATAACTCAACGATTGAACAAGTGTTCTGCATATTTTTGAATCTGGCCTTCCTGTCTCCAATGCAGCACTGTGTGTCCAAGTGTGAAAACATTGTAACTATTAAATCTCTAATTGTTGTGCAACAGGAATGAGCTGGTGGAAAAGGGATGATAGCTGGTCAGACTTCATTCATCAGAACACGCCAGAGATGAGAAAAAGTGAAATAAAACTTTCTCTCTGCACTTCTTATTCTCCACCCTAAGTTCTCTTTTCCCATCTGGTGAAATCAGTAAGTATATGTCAAAATTCACATCTTTATACACCTCTGAACTTGCTATGAAATGTACTGTAACAACTTTACTAGGAGCCACGGGCAAATCTGCAAACAATTATCAGCAAAAGGTTAATAACATAAATGCAAGTTACTAACTCTACGGACATTCAAAGTGAGCTTGAACTAATCCTCTTTAGTTGTAATTCCTGCAATAGGCTGCAAAATGTTCAAATTTGATTTGGATTTTATAGCTATGAGCCATTATGATTGTTCCCCTTGGGAGAGGAAGCTTTGCTATGCATCGAAACTTGCAACTGGAAAGAAAATCTGAGGCAACAGAAAAATGAGAAACTAAATCATTTATTTCTTTGATTGCTAACACAAACATGTTTTCAAGGATCAAGGATTTTCCTTTAATTTATGTAAGAATACATTGTTGAATATAGCAATATAAACTTATAAGAGCAACAAGGATACAGTATTATAATTCCATAATCCCCAGAGTGGTATTGGAAATATAAATATCATTATGGTAATAAAAAACAATGAGAGGTGGGTAAAAGCTCCAAAGTATTATATGGAACCAAGCCAGCTTCTCAGATTTATCAACACATATCTTCTGGACAAAGGAAAATTCCACATCAGGTACAGAATATTATATGCTGTAGTTGCCAACACTGCTGTGATTTTCCTAGTACAAAGAGAGCCTTTTTTTTTTCAAGAGTCGCAATTCACGTGATATAATATATACATCTCCACCCCAGATGAATCATGTCATTCCAGTGTTTACCTAGTGCCTGGATGCTGTGAAAGTCTGGATGGTGTAGTACTAGCTTAAGCTTGATAAGTAATAGAAATAGGAGGGTAGAAGGAATTATTGGACCTATATATTATATAATATCATACTTCCCAGTTTCTCTAAATTTTTGAGACAACCATTGAAATTCATAAAGAATAATGAAAAATATAAGATATACTGAGAACCAAGCACTTTAAGATATTTCACATCAACCACACTACTGAATTGCTATTTTTTGTTGATAGAACATATTTTACTAAAATAATTCAAAATAATCTTCCTTTCAACAAGAAGTCAGTAGTTTCAGCTGCCACTTATAACCATTACTTAGCATGCTGCTTTCTCATCCTAGCCACCATAGATTGAATGCTTTGTTTTGAACAAAGATTCAATGTTTCAATCAGTATTAAGAGGCATCAGGACCTTCAATTACTTGGCAAGGTTTTGTCTTTTTTTTTTTTTTTTCAAAGCAAGGAATTCAGGATCAGGTTGTCATGACTGATCATTCAGAAATCTTGTTTTTTTGTTTTGTTTTTTAATAACTGTCATAATATTTTCATGATCTAAGATGGGAATACTTAGTGTTCTTGGTTGCTTTTTATACTCCTAGAAAGCATGTTTCTTCCAGAAGATGAAACTGGAAACTCTGATCAGTACAATGACAGCTATGACATGGCTTTTCACAAGGTTTCAACATCTACTTCAGACTACTGCCAAAAGTTATATGCAATTATAATGCCATTAGTATTCTGATTTCAAGTAAGGTTATTTTTAAAAAAAATAATAATCAGGTAACTGAAGCTGTAGGTACCGGATGTTGTAGGTGTGTTGGAATTTGAAATGGGTTGAAAGAGGATTAATAAATTAAAGCTCAATCTGGATAAGATAGATCTAGTCTACTAGTAAAGCTGAGTAATGATTAACCTGTTTTGGATAGTATTGTATCTCGAGATCAGGGTGAACTCAAACTACAAATACCTGAAGATAGATATGATATAGTTGGAGTAACAGAAACTTGGTGGGATGAAACCCATGATTGGAACATACTGGTAGAAGGATACAAACTATTCAAAAACAACAGACCCATAAAAGAGGAGATGGAATTGCACTGTATGTAAAGGACCACTATATTGCTACAGAAATGCATGAAACCAAAGATGAAAACCTCCTAGAATGCATATGGGTCAATATAAAAGAAAAAAAGAATGACATGGCCATAGGCATATATTATAGGCCACCCAATCAAGCAGAAAAAATAGATGTCCTTTTTGCTAGCCAACTAACAAACATATGCAGGAAGCACACAACAATAGTAATGGGAGACTTTAATTATCTGGATATCAATTGGAAAATTAATTCTGCACCAAGTGAGAAATCAAATAAGTTCCTAACCAACCTAGCTGACTTTGCTGTCCAAAAGGTAGAGGGTAAAACTAGAGGGACAGCCACACTGGACTTAATTCTTACAAACAGAGAAGAAGCAATAGAGTAAGTTAAAACCGCAGGAACCTTGGGTGAGAGTGACCATGTCATACTAGAATTCAACAGAACACAAACACAAGCAATAGAACATATGGACACCAGAGTCTTGGATTTTAAAAGAGATGATTTTAATAAACTCAGAGAGAACTTGGGAAACAGAGAGAAAGCAGAACTGCTTAACTCATTCTTTGCATTGGTCTTCAGGCAAAAAGAAACTATAGCTCAACCCACCCAAAACGTAACTGTAAAAGACAGACCAGAAATAAAAGTTAAAATAAGCAAAAAAAAAATAGTAAGAGAATACCTGTCTGATCTTGATGAACACAAATCACCAGGGCCTGATGGATTATACCCCAGAGTTTTAAAGGAGCTGGCAGAGGTCATCTCAGAACCACTGCAACATATCTTTCAAAAATCCTGGAGCACCGGAGAATGACCAGAGGACTGGAAAAGAGCTGATGTGGTTCCCATCTTCAAAAAAGGGAAAAAACAGACCCAGGAAACTATAGACCAATCAGCCTAACATCAATACCCGGGAAGATACTGGAAAAGATAATACAAAAACAGATCTGCCAACATCTAGAAACAAGTAAAGCAGCACGGGAAACTAGCAGTCAGCACAGGGTTGTTAAGAACAGATCATGCCAAGCCAATCTTATTTCATTCTTCAACAAAATGACTAAATTAGTAGACCAGCAAAATACTGTGGACATAATATATTTAGATTTCAGCAAGGCATTCAACAAAGTAGACCACAACCTACTTCTTAGTAAGCTAGAAAAAAGTGGAAGAGATAGCACCACCACTAGATGGACTTGCAACTGGCTGACAAACTGTACTCAACAAGTAGTCCTTAATGCGTCTAAGTCTACATGGAGGGAAGTAAACAGTGGGGTGCCACAAGGTTCCGTGTTAGGACCAGTACTCTTCAATATCTTTATTAACGACTTAGATGAGGGAATAGGAAGGGAACTTATCAAATTTGTAAATGATACTAAGCTGGCAGGAATAGCTAATATCCATAAACTGTGAAGGGGTAGAGTTAGGGTGAAAAGGATGAAGCCAAATTGTGTCCAATCTGCTATATATGGTCAGGGAAGTGGAATGAGGTCTCCATCCTATCAATTAATAACTATTGGAGAAATCAAAGATGAATGCAAGCTACAAGCTTCTACGTATGCAAATGGCACAGGGAAAAACTATCATTTGGGGGCAATTTTTCACATATAGTTGAAAGAAGCCAGAAAGCCCACGCTAGGATCTATTCACATTGAAAAGAAGTGAATATTGGGGAACTATAGATTGTAGCATTGGTTCTATTGTTCTTTTTCCAAGGGACTCTATAAATCAGCTGTCAGATTTCATTATTATTTGCCCAGTTTAGCATCTGCTCCTCTTTTCTGGCAAATGTTAACTTCTTTTATCATCTTGGCAAAATCCTGAAAGCAATTTGCCTTTGACCTTTCTTACAATCTGTTTTACAGAGCAAGTATATAGTTCCTGAGGCCAAATACAGGAGAAGAGATTGTATTCTTGTCTTCCTATTGTTTGTACAAAGTAACCACAACTGCATAGATTGTCCTTTAGCCCTTTCCCTACAGATGACTTCATGATAATAGCAAGACAATGAGAGAGTTTCTTTAAAATATGATGTAATCTATGCTGAAAGAATGGAAAGTACAGGTATCCTTGATTTGTGACCACGACTGAGCCCAAAATTTCTGTTTCTAAATGAGAGTTAAGTGACTTTTGCCCCATTTTATGACCTTTCTTGCCATCGTTGTTAAATGAATCACTGCAATTTTTAAGTTAGTAACATAGTTGCTAACTGAATATGATTTCTCAATTGACATTGCTTGTCAGAAGGTCACAAAAGGTGAACGCATGTACCCGGGGACACTGCAACTGGCATAAATAAGAGTTAGTTGCCAAGCTTCTGGATTTTGATCACGTGAACTATTGCTGCAACAGTTGTAAATGTGAAAAATGGACAAAAATCACTTTTTTCAATGCAGTTGTAACTTTGAACTATCACTAAATGAACTGTTGTAAATCGAGGACTACCTGTACTACAAATGACACTAACAAGTAATTTTTGTATCAGTATAAGACAGAAAGGTCTGGTTAATCTTCTGGATGGAATGTCAATATTAATCAAAATAAGATTAAAACAGCATGTTTCTTTTCTTTTGAAGATGATGGGTAATTAATTATTTAATATATGGTCAAAGGATTTTGGGAAAAAATATTTTAAAATTCTAAAGTGCAAGCAGGTAATTCTTCAAACATAGTAAAATATTCCTTTGTTCACTGTCCTTTCTCCCCACTTCCTGAATAAATACAATATTGTATTTATTAGAGATAATATTAAAATGAGACTATATCAAAATTGTTGGGCTAGAAGAGTAAGTTGAAGAGTAAATTTGGCAAGTATACTTTTGTTTAGTTTCTCAGTTTTGTAAACTTCAAAATTCTGCCATAAATATTATACTTTATATATTATCCTATTACTTTTTTAAAAAAAATCAAAAGTTTCTTCTGGATATAACATATCTTCAGTTTTCCTGAAACATTTATACATTTGTTCAAACTGTTGTCTAGTAAACACACATTTTTTAGTTTTGAACTAAATTAAAAAGTCCAGTCTGGTTCCCCTCTATGTATACTTATGGTTCATAAGATAGACATTCAGATAGACTCAATTTCTTAGATATTTCACAGAAGAATAGTTACTACATTATGTTGAATATCTTCACCAAGATTATACCACCCGTGAAGAGCAGAATTATTCCCTAAATTTATATTTAGGTTTGACTCTATTCTTAATCATACTCCTAAAGTTAATCCTCATCATGTATGGCACTAACCACAGAAGAACTATATTGAATTGTTCATCCAGGAAGTGCCAGGGTGCAATTTTTTGTATTTAAAGGAAGCAGAAGAGTTAGAAAAACCAATGTTATTTTGCTTGGAGTCTCACCACAAAATGGGAGTGGGGTGGGAGAGGAGAAAGTTAAACACAGTCAAAGTATCAAAGGGTTAAGAAATAAGAATTGTTATCAGAGAAGAACCTGGCACAGGCTTCTCTTTTAGAGACTACTTTTGGTTCACATCAAACAGAAAGCACCTTTGTTCCTAATGGGACTCTGCGTCAGTAAACAGAGGCCTCTGCTTACAGAAAGAAGATAAATAGGCTGGGTTGGCTGTGTGTTAGATGATGAAGAGGAGCAAGCCCTTGATCGTACTCTGAGCTCTGGCAGGTTTTTCTTTCTTTTTTTTCCCCTTTCTCCTTTCACTGTAATTATATCCCTTCATCAGGGAGTATACAACCTCAGCTTCCCCCAACTTTTTAAGCCTTTGAAGTGTGCTCTTTCAACAATTATGCCGAGGATACTCAGCGTCTTTTTTTCTTTCCTCTTAATTGTAATGTGCTTGGCAGAAAGGGAAAAAGGGACTTCATTCAGGATTCCTGCCCAAGTTACAATTAGTCTTTTCCCATCCACCTCTTCCTTGCTAGGACTTGTTGTTCTGTTTGGATGCAATTACTGGGCACTGTTTTAAGATGCATACTAGTAGTAATTTCAGGACTGGCAGTGCTTGCAAATGGGCAACCCCTGTTATTACTCTTGTCATTGAGCTTCTGCTGCAAATTACTCACAAATGTATGATAGCTATTTATTTAGATAATCTATACAGGTCGCCCCAGACGTATGACCACAATTGAGCCCAAAATTTTCCTCGCTAAGCAAAGCACATTAAATGACTTTTGCTCCATTTTACTACCTTTTTGCCATTGTTATTAAATGAATCACTGCAATTGTTAAGTGAATCTGGCTTCCCCTATTGATTTTGCATGCCAGAAGCCAGCTGGAAACATTAAAAATTGATGATAACATGAGCCCAAGACAGTTCAACTGTCATAAATATATGCCAGTTGCCAAGCATCCAAATTTGGTCATGTGACTTTGGGGATGACACAATAATCATACGCACAAAAACCAATCATAAATCACTTTTTAAAATGCCATTGTAACTTTAAACAGTCATTAAATAAATGGCTGTAAGTCAAGGAATACTTATACAGTTTTCCTCAACTTATGACTGATTGCTTAGTGAACATTTGAAGCTACAGCAGATCCCCTAAATGTTACTTACAATCTGGTTCCAAGGTTCTGATGGTCACCCTCCCACTCCCTCATGGGCACATGAATGCATTTTGGGCATTTGGCAAACAACCTGCATTTAAGCCATTTGCAGAGCCTCTGCTAATGTGACTGTGACTTACAACATTTGTGCCAAAAAACAGCATTTCAGCAAAAATGCCCAATAACGGGCAATAATTCACTTAACAATCACAGCATTTGCTTAATGACCACATTTGCTTGATGACATCATGTTTGTTTAATTACTACTTCAAAACAGTTGTAAAATAGGATCGATCATATGGGTGGTCTGCTTTATGACCATCATGACTTACATCAGTAATGGGGCGGCTCCATTAGAGACATAAAGCAAAGACTCTATGCCAACCAATCTCACCTAAGTGATTGTAAAAAAAACCAAAATGGAAAATAAATTTCTATACAAGAAGATAGCTCTCTTTTTCCAAGGATATTTTTAAAGAATTACAATATCAGTATATTGCTTTATAAAGGTAAACAATCAATCAAGTTAAGCTAGATTCTTGATGTTTGTGTGAAAGCCAAAACCAACACCAAAGGGTCATGATTTCCTTATCATTTCCTAGCCAAGTACTAATCAGATGTACTAGTTTTATTTACTTATTAGATTAATATACAATGTTTTATTTTTTAATGTCAAGACAACATATATAATACTCCCTTCCCCTATTTTTCCTATAAAAACAAACCTGGGAGGTAGGTTGGAGAGAAAGGGGGGACTCAGGAGGAAGAGGGAAGGAGGGACAGAGGGAGGGGAGAGAGAGAGAGAGAGAGAGAGAGAGAGAGAAGAGACTCTTACCCCAGATCACCTCTATGGTTTCTGTATTAAGGGGAAGATTAGAACTTATGGTCTCCTGGTTTCTAATCTAGCATCATGACCATTATACAAACTGGCTCTTTTTCAAATCTGATCCTGCTTAACTTTTAGGGTTCAGTCTAGGTAAGCTAGATACTCTCAACTGCAGTGACAATTCTGCTGAATTCATCTTGACTCTGATGGCTACCTAGATGCTTTTCTGCAACAACTCAAAAGCAATTTTTCATTGCCTTCTTCCATGATGCTTGTTCAATTTTTCAGAAAAATGGGATTTATCCCTTCAAACTACTATTCAAATATGCCCTTTTTGGCAACTTTTATCCAGCTACAGCCACCTACTTTCAGAGGTTAATTATAAACAAGAGTTCTCTAAGCTGAGAATCATTATAGTGACTTAGAAAGAATAAATAAGATAGACGTTTTGGATTTACCTGTCAAAAACTTAGAAAGACATCAATTAACAAAATGTGAACATTAAAACAGCCCAAACAGCTTTGTATATGAAAAAGTCTTTAGTGGGTATAGCCCCGTTTGTGCTCCTATATCAGCAAAATGTGGCACCAAAATAACATTTTTCATCTTCATTGTTTTATTTTTAAAACAATTACATTTAAATCAAACATTAAACATCTGATAAATTTAATGTATGAATTGATAATAACCTTATTGTAGTTATGAAAGAGTGGGAAGTTGCCCAATCCTATTTTAAAAACAAATCAGTGAAATTTGCAAGGAAAGTAAGAACAATTCAAGTGTGTAGTAAGGAATTAAGGATGAGTTCCTTTCTGATTAGATCTCTTTGAGTTGGGTGGAAAAAAGATACTCTGTGTATATGTGTATGTGAGACAGAGAGAAAGAGAGAGAAATTTAAGTGACAGCCTTTTTTAGTAGTATTTGATTCTAAACAAAACTAAAGTCCCACTTACTTATTAGTACAGCCAAAATGAAAATAACATTATGGAAATACCCAGCCCGCCCCTACTCAGCAATAAGCAAAATTGAAATAATTGTAACTTCCTTCCCAATAAATATCCAGACAATTGTGGTGTTCAACGGATGCATGCTTACAAAAAAATAACTACAGGACATAAAGTGAATGTATCTTGTGAATGTTACAACCTTAAAATGATTGCATCTATGGTTATAGAAAATACAAATAATACACAGAGTAACATGTAAACACAGCAAAAGAATAAATTACCATAATCATCAGGCACTTTCATTAATTCATTCAAACTTTCTCAGTAGTGGGATTCAACGCTTTCTATGCTTTCCTGCAGCCTTTGCATGAATAGCTTATACATTTTTGTCTTGCGATGATCATATTCCCTCTTTCTCCCTTCTTTAAATATGCCCAGAATTTATGACACATATTCATATATTTAATACATTTTTAAAATTGAAGTTAGAAAGATGTCATGATAAATGTATTGGAAACAGGAGGAGAAACTTGGTAACAAGCATTAAATGCCATTCTCATCACTGTTCTGATGAAAGCCATCAGTGCTGGAGCCTTTGACATTTACCAGGACCCTGATTTAATGAAAAAGGGATGGGGGGGAAAGATGGAATAGCTTACCCTGAAAAATACATGATTTGAGGGAAATGGAGGCCTTATGCACATACAGCTAGGGTTGCTCAATCCAATAAAACCATAAATTAGCATTAATTTTTGCCACATGGATTGAGATTGGTTATGTTTTAATTATCTTTTTATATGTTTGAATTTGACATACAGTCTTAAGGAAGAAATGTTATGTGAGACTAGTTCATATAATTCCTTTGTGATGTGGGTCTAAGTATTTCCCATTGCAACAATCTTCACAAATGAATATTTCCATCACATTGACTTCTCTCATACAAGTTCAAGTTCAAACCTTTATTGTCAATGTACAACGTGTGCACAGTGAAATTGAATGAAGTCTGAATCCCACTCTTCCTGCTGCAGATTGGCTTTCAGGTCACCTGTACAGCAGAGCTGTTCCCAAGTTACAGTGTTTGGAACAAGCAGGAAAGTGCTATGATTTTATGTTTGCTTTCCTGAATCAGTGACTAGGATCAACAAGTTGTGCTCAGCCAGGATTAGGCAATCTTAATTTTAAATACCTCAGAGGAAAGCTATCTTGTGTTTCCTGCAGTCTGCTGTTTGAAGAGAAAAAGAATATAAGGACTCTATTTTCCAGATTCAGTACTAAATCATCATGGGTTTGTTGCTGAGGCCTGAAGAAGTTATCAAAAGACAAAAGAAACCACCTTCTTCTGAGCTGGTTATGGGTTGTCTTGGACACTGATATAAATGCATTTGAAGATTTTATTGGTGTCTTTCCCAGCTTCCCGAGCGGATTTTTAAGGCTATTTGGAAGTTAAGGTGAAACCTTTCTACCTCAAGTGCCTGGAAAAGCAAGTGTGATAATGAACTCATAAAAATAAAGTAGATATCTCAGGGAAAGAAAAATAGTAATTAAAACTGAATGTTTAAGGGTTTTGAACTCTTGACTTTCTGCATGTCAGAGAAGTGTGTTAACCACTATAATACTAAGGGGTTCCTATAGAAGGAATCACAGCGTTTCATATAGAGCCAAACATAGGAAATGAAAGAAAGAAAAGTGTTTTTCCTGGACGAATGGAGTTGTTCAATGGGAGGCTTCAGGAGCTGGTAGTCTGGACTGAAAACCTGGCAAGTTGCTGGCAAAGTGCCCCATCTGCACATAATTTTCTTAAACTAGCCACAAATCAACACAGGACAGGAACAGCTTAAGGATATAGTGCAGATATGCAGGATTACCCTTAGTCACATGTCATATGTACAGCACTGAGGAGGTTGGCAGATGATTAACCCTGACATCTTGTGGTTGGAACAGACCTTAGAGCATCCCAGGGAAATGGGCTTCTCTAGGCACTTATTGCTTTTTCTATTTCATTTCCTTATAAACAAAGGAGTTTATAAAGCAGTAGAAAATTGTGGAATGGTACAAGCATAGATAGTCTAGTAAATACATCAGTCACATTACAGCCCTGCTCTCAGTATTGCCAAACCTATAAATGTTTTCAAAGGAACCAAAAACTATTATTATAAAATTACTGATTTATTTTTACATGTACTTTTAAAAAAATCCTGTAAGCTAAGAATAATGTATGCTCACTTTATAGTCTAATTTTCTCCACAACCCCTTTGTATTCTTTTCTGGTCTCTTTAATTTGATTGAGTCCATTCTTGGTGTTTGGCTTGTCAGGCAGTAACCATGAATTTGCCCAGGCACATTCAGTGTTTTCTGAATATCATAACAGGCTAATGAAAACTCACTTGAATAAATGAAACAGTTGCTGTTCTAAATTACAAGGAGCTCTCACATTTTGTCAAGTCAACACCAGCAGGTTGGATAAAATATAACAAAAATGAAAAATGGTCTGGCAGTATCTTCTATCCGTGATTTTTTTTTCCTCCCTTTTCCAGCTGGCTCTGTCAAAGGAATTTCCCACTATCTTAATATTGATTTTCATCAGCCTGTTTAGCCATAATGCACATCCCAGGGAAAGGGCTGGGCTTCAACCCCTTCTAGACAGATACCAGCTGGACCCTGTCACTCTTTCCATAAGACAATTTGAAAAATCATCTGTCACTTGCAATAAACTGTGCTTTGACGGGTAAATAGCCTGTAAAAACTTTGTTGATACTTTATATTATGCGTGTCTAAACATCAGGCCTCTCTACTTCCAGATTGTTACAATGTCATATCCATCAGCAGAACAATTACAGGCATTTACCTTCTAGCGTTTTACTGTGGTTTTTTAAAAAAACACACAGAGATTACTGCCATATTTCTCCCATATATAGGATTCTTACAGGGTGTTCCCAAGTATTAATTGCTAGCTTAACAAAGGCAGGGGAAATAGCACACAGTCAATTTAAGGGGGCAGATTCATTTTTGGCATCACTCCACACTGATTCTAGTTTGGTCTGTTTCCTCTGCATACTAACACACCTCCAAGGTGGGGAAGGGGATTGCCAATATATTCTCATGAAAGTTCCCCTAACCCATTTAACTCTAACTCTTCTGAAATAAAGTGTGCGCATTTGTTTTCCTTTCACTTCTTTTCAGTGACTATGAAAGTCACTACTCAACAGACTTTTCTTACATTTCTCTTATTTTGTCAGAGGGGAATTGCCTTTTGAGAACTTAAAAATTAACTCATTTAGGTATGCATGTACAAAAGTTGCTTGTGCATTTTATTTCCTATTTAAGGAATCTTAGTAAATTAAAAATTGAGGTTTTTCTTCACTGATTGGCCATTCAATTAAACCTGTTGATTTTTGTTTATTAGAAACAAGAACACTCCCCCGCCCCCAAAGATACAGGCACTCCTTTTGATCATATGATTAAAATGTATGGATGTTTGATGTACTCTTGGACTCTGCCCACTAATACTGGTTTCTAATAGTTGTAGTTGATCAATTTGGATCATCATAGCTTGCCTTTGATTTGCAGTTGATCAGTCATTTTGGGAAATATTTCTTTGCCTGTGTTAGACAGGAAGGGACACATGAAATTATGGCAATTATTATAAGGTTTAGTGCCCCTTAAAAAAAGTTTTAAAGGTGGTCACCTTCAAATGCATTTTTTTTTTTTTTTGCATTGGGTAAACCAGCTCCAAATCAGACCAAGAAAATTATTTTAAGCATGATGTTATAATGAGTCCATCCTAACCTGGAAGTTGATTCCAGGAGATTCAAGTTCCCAGCTTGTATTTATACTATATAACAACTATACTCCATATAGGTTTTTTTAGAGCAATCAGTTTGCTTTAATATGAACTATTATAAAAATTGAATCAAAGATCAGGCTGGATTGAAATAATATAAGCAAGAGTTTATTCTTGACATAACCAAACTGATATTAATAAGTGGTTGGTGAAATATTTGAGGTTGCTTATCTTATTCTAAACCATGGGTGGGCATTCCCATTAGCCTCGCCTAATAGTTAGGGATGATAAAAGTTACAGTTCAGTATATGGATGGCTACAAGTTGCCCTGTGTTTAAGTATGAGATTCAAAATTTATAATGCTGACAGTGCACTATTACTAAATATTTCTATGGCATGAAACACCTGACAATACTATGTATAAGCTCATTTAGCAATTGTGATTAACTTGTATGATGTAACAGTCTGAAACAGCTATTCCTGCTATATTAATCTCCATAATTAAACAATTATGATAATTTATACTTAGAAATGTCCTTAAAAGGTGATCTTCCAAATTGTTAAACTATAATTCCAACAGCCATACCTTTGTATACAATATTGTAGAATGTCAGGAGTGATAATTCACTTACTGATAAGCAAGATTTCATTTATCCGCTTTAAAAAAGTGCACTTTTATCTGTTTTAAGAAAAGTTTGTGCAGGTCTAGCTAGAAATCAATCGAATTAGTAAATAAATTGAAGAAGGATAACTTTTCCCTTAAATCATGGACTTCATATGATCATTTTTGTTGGTGAGATGTGAGGTTTGGGAATGCCATTCATTTCTTTCTCTAAAGCACTTGTATATTTGCTTTTGTGCATTATCTGATCTTTTACCATATCATTCCAACACTTCTGAAAATATGGGCAGTTCCAGAAAGCAAATTCAGTCACATGATTCACTTTCTTATATCTTGAGAACAGAAAAATTAAAATGCATAAGCAAAACTTCTACCTTATTATTTCATAATGCGTATATGAAATCAGCTCCCTGCTGCCAAGGAATGTTTAGTCCTTGATGTCTGCTAAGGCAGTCAGTCACTCACAGGGTTTCAAAAGCAATTGAGACATATGATGCCAGCGGAAGAATATACAGTATAATAATATACCAAAACATATAATTAGCACTAATTACATATCAGCAAGTCCATAATTTTAATGGCCCTTGAAAGAGCTAGATCCACAAATTTTATGTGATACACAGATTTTACTAGGCCTCCCAAATCACTTTCTTTCAATGGACTAAAAGGGAATGAGTCTCAATTTCTTGCATGGTTGCTAACAAGAGAGCAATCTTGAGAGTGCTTTGCAGGGGAAGTTATCCCAAGCCCCCCCCCCCGCCCCCCAAGCCTAAAGGGAAGCACATGGTTTTTATAAGAAAAAAAAAGCTGCCTTGTAAATAAAACATTCTCAGTTTTACAGAATTGGCTTGCCCACAAGATAGAAAGGTAGTTACTTTGGGCCTGACATAAGCAACTAGGGCCTCAAAATTACCTCAGAAAATATATTAACCTAAAGGACAGACAGCAATCCAGAGACTGTAAACCTATCTTGCTTCTCCCACAGCACATCCTGAGTGGCTGGGCCTCAATTTGGTGGGGAAATTGGGTTTTGAGTGTCTTCTTGGAGGTAAAATGCCTTAAGCCGCATAAAAACACATTTTCAAAACATTTAGAAATCTTTATAAATTGTAGTGGGTTTTGCCATATAGGGCAAAAGGGAAAAATAATTCCATTTTATCTTTTATGGCCTTTCAGAGTGAAAAGAAACAAAAAATTATTTTGGTCCTCCATATGTCAATTACATCATATCTGTACTAGCCACTTCTCTTATAGTTCTCAAAAACAATTTTAAAAAGCTGTATCCCCCAGGCTAGATTATGATGACCACCAAATTTATTAAATTTCTTTAAAACTGTTTAATAAATCAAAGACTGAGAGAACCTTCCTGAATGTGAAGCTTATTATTGGATTTGACAGTATATAATCCACATCTAAATCATGAATATCATATTGGGCCTTAGAAAAAAATAACTGTAAGCATGCCAAAATTTCTTGTTCCTCAAGGGGGCCAAAATGGCTCCCAGCCCATCAGCACCCAATCATAGAAGTTTGCTATTAAAGAAATAATTATTCTTCATAATCATAACTGAAAGCAAAATATAAGTGCAAGATCTTGACTTTACTGCTTCTCCAGAACAAATGATTTACAATGATTTGTCATTTTGACATGGTAATGTGTCCAACTATCTTTGCAAGTTATCTAAATTTGCAGCTATCACTGCAACTTTGCAGAAAGAATCCTGCTACTTAATGACTTTGTGTTTGACATACAACACTCAAAAGAAAGTCAACAATTCTACTAAAAAGGTTAATATGAAAAGTTAAATTCAGTTAGCCATAGATTACAGGTGCAGGCTAGGCTATTTATCACAGGGTTGAAAGGCTGGCATATCTTTAACAAAAAAGTATATTTTGTTGTATATGTTAATGCTGAAGCTTTCTTCCATGACCTAATCTACATATATTGCTAGTTTGAAAGGAGTCTATTTATTGAAGGCAAGTGCCCTTTATTTAATGATAATTTGCCTTGCCCATTTGGTTTGGAATCTTTCCTCTCACAATCAGGCAGCTGTGGTTTTGATCCAGGGAAGAGGCAGATATTTCTTTCTGAGTATACTGAAAATATATCTGCTGAATGAAACTCTGTATTGGCGACAGGAAGGGCATCTGGCCATTAACACACTCTGCTAACTCCATTCAGTTGCCCACCCCGCAAGGGATCATGAAAAGATGATTTGGTTTGGAATCATCCTTATACACTTAGTGATTGGCTTCATACTAACTACTAGTCACTGTTTATTTGGCTATATTTATGAGATTGTATGAAGCCACACATTATGTCTTATAAACCATGGCTTATACTTAAAGTATGTTGGTTGAAAGCTCCATCCCCATCCCACCACAAGGCCTGGTATGCTAACTTAGCATGGCAGGGGACAAAGTGTGTTTTTAGTAGGGATGAGCAAAGAACACCAAGAGTGTTTGACACTCAAGAATTCCCCTCCAGTTTGTAAGTCATCCCAGTTGCCCCACTAAAGCAATTCAGCTCTGGTAATTAGAACTATTTTATTTATTAGCCTCTTACAAATATTGTCCTGCAACAAAGAGCTATAACATTATTTGTCATTTTTGCTGCTACAGCATTTTTGCTGTTAACCAACAGTGTGGTTAACTGTACAGGTTTCATTTTTCAGGGCCTGATTCACAGTACAATAAATCTACAGTGCAGTTGTTTGACTTTGGCTTAGCAAGAAGTCTGAACCTAGTGGCTTGTAACTCACAATTTAACCAATGTAGCCTTTTCCACAAGTCATAGTTAAAGAAGATCTCATGGCAGTCTGTGAATTCAGCATATATCAATTTTTCCCAACCTGGCTTCCCCCAAACATTGGGACACCTCAAATCCCAAAATGTTCAGGAATAACACTCAAGGACCCCTTTTTTTGGCAAGGCATATGGAGAGAGAGAAAATTACAGTAGAGAACCCCTAGCAAAATTGTTTACCAAGAAATCATATTTTTTCTTACAACTATTCCAAAATTTATATTTGAGGAAGTGAAAAAAATCCTCTCCCTTATTTCTTTGTTGCAAATTGCCCTCCTCCTTTTCATGTTCAAAAAGCTGTTTTGCCTAACCGAAAGAAGCCCATTATATTACTTTTTTAAAATATATGGTTTAGCTCACTTAATGAGCTGATGATGTGAGGTGGTAGAGGCAATCACCATCCCAAAGCTCTCTTGGATTTATGGAATTAGCTTTACTATTATTTAGAATCTATCCATTTAATCAGCATTTACATGTTACACAGCACACATAATCAGTTGAAGCAAGCACTGACAAGTAACTACTTCCAGGTATAAAACAGAATAAAGAATATGTAAACAAATCCCAACTTTGCTTTTTCTGCTACTACTTATCTTTCCTGTAGAAACTAATTCACTGTATCAATGTTATTACATTTTTAATAGATGTCTGTAACATCTATATACTTTTCTAACTGTTGGAGAAATAAGGATCTGAATTTCCTAACTAATTCCTAACTAATAGAAATAATAGTGAAGAGCTGATTAAAGAGATTGAGTAAATTGAGGTTAAAGGAAAGACCTAGTTAAAGGAATTGAGTAAACATGCAATCTTGGGCCTCAAGATACTATAGAAAGAGAAACTGAAACATAGTCATACATCCTCAGAAGAAAATTAGGTTCACAAGGGAAACCAAAAACAGCAAAAGAACTTCTTTATTATGTCAAGTGGGAATGAAAGAAAATGGTTACAATGCTGAATGCTCTTTGCATGCCATGGAGATGCTTATGCTCAGCTGATCACTAGGCATCTCTCGTCAACCATATCAGTAATGATATACTTCAGCAGTAGATGGCTGTTGCAACAATAACAAAATGCAAGAAGCAAATTATGTTACAGGTCTCACCTAACAGGGAAGTACATCTAGTGCAGGGTTGTCAAACTTACAGTCCACGGGCCTGATGCATCACACGCTGCCCATGCCCGATTTAGGGGGAAAGGGGAAAAAACTCATGTGATGATGCCATGATGATGTGAATTTGACACCCCCAGTCTAGTGGGACCCAAAAGAAGAGTCTTCTCTGTGGTAGCACTCTCACTCTGGAATATCATTCCCCCAGAGATAAGATTGGCTCCCATCTGGATATTTTTGTGGAAATCCCTGAAGACAAGGTTCTCTCATTGGGTCAGGGATCAAAGGTTCACATGTGAGCCATTCAAGTGGCTGGTGTGATTGTGCTTGCTGCTCCAATGGAGATGGTATTGAACGGGGTCGGGTGTATATTGTGAAATATTAATGGAATAGGCCATACAGAGTCACCTTGTATGAGCTGAGGGATCATATAGATGTGTTTAATAAATACTACTTACAATTGTATTGTCATTTCCGACAAGCAGCACCCTATTCCCACACCAGTACTGTCTAACTCTAACACTAATGGCAAGTGCTCACACAGAAGACCAAGACAAAGGTAAAGATAAAGGTAAAGGTTTCCCCAATCCAGTCGTTGACTCTAAGAAATCATCTCCATTTCTTAGTTGAGGAAGCCAGAATAGTCTGAAGATATTTCCATGGTCATGTGGCCAGCATGACTATATGTCAAAGCACCTGGCATGCTGTTACTTTACCAGTAACAGTAATAGAATAGAATAGAATAGAATAGAATAGAATAGAATAGAATAGAATAGAATAGAATAGAATAGAATAGAATAGAATAGAATTACTATTACTATTACTATTACAATTACTTGCATTTGCATGCTTTTGAACTGCTAGATGGGCAGGAGCTGGGGCAAGTAATGGGAGCTCACTCTGTCATTGGGTGTCACTTGGGTCTTGAACCCAGGCTGTCACCTTTCCAACTGACAAACTCAGTGTTTTTAACAGCTGAACCATTGCACCCCCTTAAAGCAAAGGTAGTAGGACACAACTGATACAGACATGATACAGTTGGGCCGGGTTGCTGTATTTGATTAGATGAAATGCTGTTTGTGTTTAAAAAGCAAAGCCTGCACCTGTGGGAAAATGCTAGAAGATGGTAGTAGGATTTGCATTTTTTTCTACAAAAGTATTCAAACAACTTAACCAAATCTTTTGACAAAAGCAGAAGATGGCAATTCAAGACAAGTAAAGAAATTATTAGGCAGCACATGGCTACCATTTATAAATTGGACCAGTCAAATCATTTCCAAGACTTTTGAAGAAGTTTCAGATCTAATTTGGAGTCCATAACCAAGAGGCAGTTGTGAGCATGCCAAAATATGCCCACATAACATTACTCTTTTGTGAATTGCATTGGTTGCAAATAACCTTCTTAGTGCAATTCAAGGTTCTCCTTACCATTTTAAAATTATTTCCTGGCTTGAAAGACATTGTGAATTGGGCAACCATATAAACTTAATAAATAAAATAACTGAACCCAGTGTACAAACCCAGGAGAGTTGGCATGTTTGGAACAGTGATAGGATTCAAAAAATTCTACTGTGGGCGTGGCTTGGTGGGCGTGGCAGGGGAAGGATACTGTAAAATCTCCATTCCCTCCCCATTCTCAGGGGAAGGTTACTGTAAAATCTCCATTCCCTCCATACCCCACTAACCTGCTTTCTAGTTCCGTTCTCCTGAGCAGGTCAACAAAAGACGACCCAGCCAATCAGCTGGGACTCGGGAAGCAGAGAATAGATGAGGGTGAGGCCAGTCAGACATGGTATTTGCCAGTTCTCTGAACTAGTCAAAATTTCCATTACCGGTTCTCCAGAACTGGTCAGAATCTGCTGAATACCACCCCCCCTTTGGAGTCCCATTATTTGTCTTCTCCAGGCCTTTTGCAATAACATGCCCTCCAGAGAAGTTTACAGTTTACAGTTTTCAGTGAAGTTATATAAATTAATCCCTGAAAACTAGCTCTTTCTCAAGGCTTGGGGTTCCAGTAGATGGTGAACCCCTGTGGATTGTTTGATTTGGAAATTGTGTTGCTATATTTCCTGGACATTTCTTTTTGTATTGTTTGGACTGTACTGTTTTAAATTCAGTGTTACAATGGAGATAGGTGGCCTATACAAGTAATTAAACAGGAGAAAAAAAGAGAATTGCTAAAACATGCTTGTGTCAATTAGATGTAAGTTATAAAATCATTTAACTACAAATCCAGAACTTTTAACCTCTTTTTTTTCACGCTGCCTCTGCCACAAAGAAATCTGCTATAGATTTTTCATAGATTAATTAATCTGTAAAGAGTTCCAATTCATTAGTCACCATTTCATGCAGTTGCATATATTGTAAATGATTTGGGATGATGAATCAAGGTCAACCAGGAGCCAAAAAATAATCCCACAAGAACTGGGCCCAGCTCAGCTCCTAGAGTATGGCATCTTCCAAGTTAACTGGAGCAGCTGGTTATTTTCCTCTCTTCCCCACTTTAAGGAACAATGTTTCATTTATTCAAGCTGTAAGCACCACCATGTGTCTGAAGTAGCTAAAACATCAATTTGTGAAATTTCACTTAGAGACTGTAGGCTAAGCACACCCATTACCTTCCTTATGCAGCATAAAATACCAGCAAAAAACACCCTTAAGAATTGAAATAAATCATTATCATAGATTATTCCCAGTTCCAATAAAATACTAATCATATTCTATGGTATCTAAATGTGCAAACTATTTGATATTACTATTTTTTTTCACTAGGCAGAGGATATTGATGTAATATCAAATAGTGTTCTTTCATATATATGAAAAAAGATATATTGGTTAATGGTTAAATAAATCTACTAGTCAGGATGGCTGGGGAATGTAGAAGATACCAGGCTAGATTTCTTGCTATAATACCTTAATATTTATATGCTTCTATGAACAACTAAATACAATCTTTCCTACTCAGATAATTGCCACATCTCTTATAGGGCCATTTCAGAGATATCTACAAATAGATTTAGAGACTTGAAAAAGAAAAGTCAACCAGTACAAGGACTGGCTATTTTAAATGAGATCTATAGTATCTGCTTGTAAAATCTCTTTTAGTTATCACTTCTAATACCCAGCACTATTCTTCAGAGCTAACCAAGTAAACATTGAGACAAGCTTGCATGAGCACAATGCCCTGGAATCCAACACCAGGAAAAGGTAAGATGAAGAAGATTTCCTTGAAGCTTTAAGTCGGATTCACTCTCTCATTAAGCTAGGAATGTTAAGTAGTAATTAGAGAAAGATTATTTTAAAACATGGTCTTTGTTCAGGAAAATCTGTGCAAGAGTCCATTATATGTTCTTTGATTATTTTGTGGGCTTTTAATTCTACTAACCAGTGAATTAAAAAGTTTGCCTTTCCGTGATAAAGATCATTTTAAAAAGACTGTTCTTATCGGGGAAAAACCCTTTTATTAAATTACATAAAATGTTTATGTTGCAATTTAAAACAAGCAATTTTTTTCCGATACCAGGAATTCTTTGTAACTTAAGGAGGGATTTTTAAACTTTAAGACATTTTTTGTCAGGCTATTTATTTAATAAACAAGCCTCTGTAACCCATACTCTACAATTCATTTGCCCCAAGTCACTGAAGTTTACTTGTAGTTGCTGTTCTTCAGGTGTTGACACGAATTGGAATGTTTTCATCTAGTAAAAAAAATGTACAATTAAGGCCAGTAGATAAACCTATTAGCTACCACTAGTTCTTTTCAATTCAGTGTATACTATTAACTAAAGAGCACAAGCCATTACTTTTATAAAACTTATAACTCTTGGGCTTATATTTTTCCATTTTTGTATACATGAAGGGAACATCTCAACAAAAGAACAGATAGGTGTCAATTTCAGTGCATGTAGTAACTTCAAAGCTAACATACCAACACATGTTTCTCATCATGCAGATAATTGTGACTTTTGAAAGCCAGGCCAAATATAACAAGACAGGGAGTAGCCCTGCCCTGAAGCCTCAACTGTTTTATGTAGTTCCAACACCTTTAATACAGCAGTTATTCCTTTCAAAGTAGAGAAACCGATATGATGAATGTAGGTCTAATTATTTTGCCTGTTCTTGTGTCCTAACACTGCTTCCTTTGCTGGGCAGAAGAATTCTTTATATCCTTTTCAATTATTAAACTATAAACCCTAGGCAAACATTCTGAACAGAGAGGTGGTAAATGTAGATTAAAAATTATTCATGTGCCTATTATAGTAATAGTACATCCATTTTTCTCAAGAAACAAGTTTTAATGATATATTTTTTTAAAAAATCAGGGAACAAGTACAATGGGGGTTTTGGGGTTGTTGGCGTTTTTTTTGCAATGCAGAATGTACCATCACACATTTTTGACCAAAGCCTTAAGGGTAAGGAAAGAACAGCAAGACACATCATGATGTCATTCTTTAAATTTATTTCAAAATTGATTAGATAATTACTAACTTTAGTACTCAGAGGCAGGGAAATTATACCAGATAATGAGTTTTCCTCCTTTTAAATAATCTATCAAATCATGCCTTTCCGATAGCAGGGATATTGCATCATCATAACCACATTTAACCAAGTATAACCTAAAGCAGGGATGCCAAATTCGCAGCACGCAGGCCAGATGAGACACACACTGGCCATACCCACCCCACCTTTAGCAAAACGGAAAAAAGTCACAATATGACGACATGAGTTAGGCACCCCTGACCTAAACTGAATGTGGGGTCCTTGGTGCTCTCTGAACTTGCTTGTGAATGTACCAATTAGTTTGCCTTCATTATGAAAGAATTTATTAAAGTGTCCTCATTCCAAGATGACAGAGTTTCATAGTACAGCAGTAGATATAACGGGAACTTGTATGGCTATCCATCTTCTCCTACGTGTTTATTAAGTAAATTCATACTGAAGAGCAAGCAACATCCTGTAGGAAGCCCTGAATGAACATTTTTATGTTGTTTTAGTTTTTGATTGGGAGCTGCCAGAATTTGTCATAAGATGGGTGTTTAAATGAATGTTTTAAATTAAATAATATTAATTATTAAATCATTAATAAATTGTATCAATGGAATGGTTGCCAGTCTGAAAAAGGGACATAAATCATTTTTTTCAGCACTGTTGTAACTTTGAATGATCACTAAACAAATTGTTGTAAGTCAAGGACTACCTTATAAAAATTACATGAAATAAATTCCAAAAAGATATTTTATTGAATCAATCCTTCACAGATTGCAAATCTATAAAACATTGATTTAAATGATGATTTGATTGAACTGAAACATTTAAATATAGTTTAAGGCTAATTTAGTTGTTAAAGATATTCCTTACCTAATATATGTGAACTACATAATAAAATAAGAGATACAGGGCAATTGGCATCTTCTTAATGTGATGGATTTCTGCAATGCATATGAAATATCCTTTAAAAACTTGTTCCTTAGTGCTGCCCAACTAAATTAATGAATAGAGGAATTGTGAATGTGTGTGTATTCCCTTTAATTTTACCCTCGGGAAATTACAAGAATGATATTAGAAGTCAAATATTCCTTCAGCAAAGTTCATACTAAATCATGGTCATCCTAATTCCATTAGAACTGCTGAGTAGACAATATTAGGTTTAAAAATTAAGTATTTATATTAGAGATTAGCTTGGAAGAAGAATGCTCTTCTGCCATACATTACTTTATTATTTCTTATAAATATCATGGGTGGGGTTTCCAATCAGAGAAATCAAATATTATTTTATGAATGACTGTCCAACTAACCCTGAGCTTATAGGAGTTATATCAAGTTCAATTTCTGTTTCAGAAGGAACTATATTCCTTTTGAATATCTTCATGTCCAATCACATAAAATGTTTTTAATTTAGACAAGCAGAGTGCTATAATAGAAACTAAGATTATACTGACCACTTCTTCCTCAGGACAAAGATAGTCCAGCTTATTGTGTAACATTTTGATGGTCAACATTCCTTTTTTAAAATTAAATGAGATTATATAAATAAGAATCCTTAAAAGGATAATTCTCATTGGCGACAAATAGCTTCCACTAACAATATTTCAATACTTTTCTAAATAATAAGATATTCACAGATCATCTCAAGCCTATTAGCCACACAGATGAATAGTACTGTGATGAAAGGCAATATGATATTACAGATACAACTGCAGAGACTTAAGAAGTTTTTACTAATAGAAACTGATTACAGCTCCACTGTACTTGCATCCCATCTATTGGTATGTCTTAAATTGAGATTTTTCTTTCAAACTGTAAAAAGATTGATGCATGCTTATATACAGGGAGGAGCAAAAATTCATGAACAGCTTTGCAAGATTTGTTTTTTGGTACCAATTCAGAGTTCTACTATCAGCCTCTGTCTATAAAATGTTCAACAAGAAGATTGTCAAGAGTTTCAGATGTTTTGTTTGGTTTTTTTTTAAAGACCAAGTGATTTCTGGACAATTTGTTTGGCTATTTTGTTGAACTGTTCTCTGTCTTCTCGCCACATTTTAGAAGCATCCACATTGGCTCCACTTTCATCATTTGGTTCTAGAGTGAGGGAAAATAAAAGCTGATCAACAGGAGAAGATACAGTAATAACATCTGCTTACAGTGTTTCTCATTAAAAGAACCACACACACTGAAGTAAAATATACACAAGATCAAGAATTCCAAAATTTATTTCATTTCATGCATTGTTCCAAAAGAATGGAGTACAATAACTCCAATCGTTTACAACAAATACAAGCTATCAGAATGTTCTTTCTTAGTAACTACATGACGTTCTTTTAAGTTTTGATTCAGACCCCATGCCATACTATGACTTGGAATTACCAGTAAAAGTGGTCTTGATATTTGATGTAATCTGTTTACACCTGTCTTCCTACATCCACATGTAAGAAGAAAAAGGAAACTTCAGACAGTACAGGTGAAACTCGAAAAATTAGAATGTCGTGCAAAAGTTCATTTATTTCAGTAATGCAAAGTAAAAGGTGAAACTAATATATGAGAAAGACTTATTACATGCAAAGCAAGATAGTTCAAGCTGTGATTTGTCATTAAGGTGATTATGGCTTACAGCTCATAAAAACCCCAAATCCACAATCTCAGAAAATTAGAATATTACATGCAATCAATAAAACAAGGATTGTACATAGAATAATATCGGACCTCTGAAAAGTATAAGCATGCATATGTACTCAATACTTGGTTTGGGTCCCTTTTGCAGCAATTACTGCCTCAATGCGGCGTGGCATGGAAGCTATCAGCCTGTGGCACTGCTGAGGTGTTATGGAAGACCAGGATGCTTCAATAGCGGCCTTCAGCTCTTCTGCAGTTTCAGCAGTTTCTGCAGTCTTCAGTTTCATGTCTCTCATCTTTCTCTTGGCAATGCCCCATAGATTCTCTATGGTGTTCAGGTCAGGCAAGTTTGCTGGCCAATCAAGCACAGTAATCCCACAGTCATTGAACCAGGTTTTGGTGCTTTTGGCAGCGTGGGCAGGTGCCAAGTCCTGTTGGAAAATGAAGTCAGCATCCCCATAAAGCTCGTCTTACGGAAGGAAGCATGAAGTGCTCCAAAAACTCCTGGTAGACGGCTGCGTTGACCCTGGACTTAATGAAGCACAATGGACCAACACCAGCAGATGACATGGCTCCCCAAATCAACACAGACTATGGAAACTTCACACTGGACTTCAAGCATCTTGCAGTGTGTGCCTCTCCATTCTTCCTCCAGAATCTGGGTCCTTGGTTTCCAAATGAGATGCAAACATTGCTCTCATGAGAAAAGAGGACTTTGGACCACTGAGCAACAGACCAGGTCTTTTTTTTCTTTAGCCCAGGCAAGACGCTTCTGACGTTTGTTGTTCAGGAGTGGCATGACAAGAGGAATATGACATTGGAAGCTCATGTGGTGGCTCTTGATGCACTGACTCCAGCCTCAGTCCACTCCTTATGAAAGTCCTCAACACTTTTGAATGGCCTTTATCTGACAATCCTCTCCAGGCTGTAGTCATCCGTGCTGCTTGTGCACCTTTTTCTTCTACACTTTTCCCTTCCACATAACTTTCTACTAATGTGCTTTGATACAGCACTTTGGGAACATCCAACTTCATTTGCAATTACCTTTTGAGGCTTTCCCTCCTTATGGTGGGTGTCAATGATGGTTTTCTGCACAACTGTCAGATCAGCAGTCTTTCTCATGATTGAGATTCCTACTGAACCAGACTGAAAGACCATTTAAAGGCTCAGGAACCCTTTGCAGGTGTTATGGCTTAATTAGCTGATTAGAGTGGGACACTTTGAACCTAGAATATTGAACCTTTTCACAATATTCTAATTTTCTGACATTGTGGATTTGGGGTTTTCATAAACCATAATCATCTCAATTATGACAAATCATGGCTTGAACTATCTTGCTTTGCATGTAATGAGTCTATCTCATATATTAGGTTCACCTTTTAAGTTGCATTACTGAAATAAATGAACTTTTTTGAGTTTCACCTGTAGTTTGCTGAAAATGCCTTGCTATTTATTTCAAACCACTTAAAGAGGCACTTTATGTACTTAAATAACTTCCTGTAGATGCTGATTGTATGAGAATGGAAATATCTTGAATTTTAAATATTTGTCCTGTTCCATGGAGAAATGTATGTGTAATGGGGGAAAAAAATCCATACTACCAGGAAAAGATTTGGGCGGAAAAGAACACAGGATCTTCCTGAGGTAGAGTGTGGATAAAGACAAAGAAGTGGGAATTGCATCCAGTTGAAAACAAGAGTCTGTTCTATTGTAGTCACTGCAGAATTCCAACTGTTCTGAAAGGGTCTGCACAGAATCAGCTGTATTGCTGGAAGGAAGACCTAGTAGCCAGGGGTACTCATTACTTTGCCTAATATGATAACTATAAACTGTCCTAGACAGTATCTTTGCCACAGTAACATAACATGCAATGGTAACTTTGATATTAAACTATACAACAGGCTACTTCACAGGTGTCAAACTTGATTGTGTCATGTGATATATTGCAACGTATTGCAATGTTTACTGTAATCAATTGTATTTTTAATATTTAAATCTATATATTATTAATGAAAAGCATTATGAAAATAATAAAATAAAATGTTTCTATTAATTTTGTGACACTTTGCAAAATAAGCCAGGACCAAATAATTAAAATAAAAAGGTTCTTAATTCTTTCCTTAACTTTTCAAGAATGGCCCTTTAAGCCTGGCCTTCTAGCAGCTTAGCAAAAAGCCTAGCATTACTGAGACCAACTGTGTAACCATTCATCTAGAAATTTCTAGATTAAACAACTTGGGAGATAAAACATTCTGGAAAAGTCTAGTGATTTGTGTTTTCAAATTTTCTTCACTGTTGTCTCTTAGAATGCTATCCTTTCTCATACCTGCTAACATGCTAACCACTGACAAGAGGATCTTCTCCACACTTTGCACAGGACTCCATCGTTCGGCACTGCTCTCATAGCCCATTGGATCATCTCCAGGGGCATGAAGAATGGAAATGCAAACTCTCCCATCCGGATAAACTGAAAAGATCAGCCAATTAAATTGGAAGATGTTTTCAAGTTAGTGCAATAATGATTGAATAAAAATTATTAACAGAATTATATTTTGAGACTATATTAACAACAACAAAAGAAGAGTTTTACCATCAAGGATGGAAACTATCTCATCTAGCACATTGTTGAGAAGTCTCACAGCAATTATATACTCTTTCAATTCTAATCTAGTTGTCTATAAGCTGGAGTTAAACATCACTGTAGCTTTCCTGTATATTTTCATTTTTGTCAGAGAATGGTATTATAGTCATTTATAGCTGTTTATAGGATTAATAAAGTTGACAGATAAAAGAAGTAAAGAAGAATGCAAGACATGTACTGGGGCAAATACCAGTTTCATCAAAAAATAGCAAGATATCAACAAAAAAGAGGGAAGCTCTGTCTTTATAAGTTAATAAGTGTAGAACTGGCTTTGCAAAATTATGGCTGCATTTAAAATAAGTTAGCTTCAGTAAATAGTAACAATTTGCTGATCTAGTCTGGGCTTGAAAATTAACAGGGTCAGGCCTGGTGCATATGGTATCTGAATCAGAGAATACCGAGGAATACCATGGCTGTAGGCTAGAATGAAGTGTTAAAAACATGCTGGAAGAAGGTGATGATATTTCTATTCTGCTCCTAAAAAACTGACTAAAATCATTACAACTGAATTCACTCTGCAAATGATTTTCCTTAAAATAAATTACATCTGGGAATTTATAAATCAGATAGAACAATCCTTAATGTTTAATGTTCTTCTAATGTTTATATTGTTTATTGTCTTTGTTTTTAATAACATTCACAAAATAGTATTCTCTAAATCAAAATATATTTTGAAACACACTGTTTGCTAAAATTAAGAATTAAGAGTTCACATTATAAAACTAAATCTCAATGTGTAAAACTCCAATTCAAAGTGTTTGGTGCCTATAGTAACTAGAAGTGAATGCAACATGCAAGATGTTTATTTTTCTTATTTATATTTTGAATATTAACAATAAAGTCCTACTTCAGTCATGTTTAACTACTAGTGACCATATAGACACATAGTTCAACCGAACTTTCCAATAACTCTAATCATCAATCCTGTATTTTTCTTTGGTACTGTTTGTTTGATTGTGATATTGAGGGTAGACCAAACAGTAAATAAATATTACTAATGAAATTCCTGAATTCTGGGAAAAAATACATTTTCCAGATTTCAAATTTAATATTATTTAACTTTTATACTATTGTGTAATTGCAGACTGTTAATTGCCATACTTAAGTCTCTCTCTCAGCTGGTTTTCATTCCTAAGGCAGGACGGGAAGTCATAGTTTCCTGGTTTCTAGCCTAGTGCCCTAAAACTAGGCCAAACTCACTATATGATAAATATGTAATATATTTATTATTTTAAAACTTTTTTCTTCAGCCTAGTTCACTTGTGGAATTACATCTGTTTGAAAAAAGTATCCTGAAGTACAGCCAGATGTTACATAACCTTTGTTTCATATCTCTGTATGTTGCTCATCAATGAGAAAAATATTATCAACTGTGGGATAGATGCAATCACTAAAATTAAAAATCTAGTTCATAACAAAAAACGAATCTACAAGTGAAGAATTATGTATCAATTAAATGTGTGCAAAAGTGTTAAGCAAAATCCTTAAAAATAGTTAATAATTTAAAATCTACACCCTAACTGGTACTGAAAAATTCCATCTCTCATTTAAAAAAGGATTCAGATTGCCATAATTTGGGGCGGGAGAAGCTAAATGAATAATACTAGACTTCATAGACTTAACAGGTTTTTTTTTACTGATATGAAAACACAGTGCATCTCTACTGACAAAACTTACTGTTAGGGTGGAACATTTCACATGTGAACCTCATCTTTGGAGGACTTAAAGGATAATCAAGAGGAAAACTCAGAATAGCAGGAAAAACTCCATATTCAAAGCACGTGTCTTCTGGACCCCTAGAAGCAAAAAAGAAAGAAAGAAAGAAAGAAAGAAAGAAAGAAAGAAAGAAAGAAAGAAAGAAAGAAAGAAAGAAAGAAAGAAAGAAAGAAAGAAAGAAAGAAAGAAAGAAAGAAAAAGAAAGAAAGAAAGAAAGAAAGAATTAATTTTAAAGTCTGGAGCTATTTAATACTTTTAAATAAACAAACATTAAATCAGTGACACACAAATGAATTATATACAATCTGTAGCATTTCAAAGCTTTTCTACTGATATGTATTAAATTTAAAGTCTGTTTTCATGTAACCATAACAGAGGGCCATGAGTTTGACATCCCTGTCCTAGAGGTGTACAAATTGTTTCAATGTCAAAATATTCTACCTGTAAAACATCCCATTCAAACTTTACCAGAAGTATGACAATGCCCTTCCAACTTACTAATATTTCATCCTTGAAAGGAATCATTCTGACTGTGAAACAGAGTGCTTGGGGATAATAACATTAGATCCTAAATATGTAACACATATCTGTGTTACAGTTAGATGCAAATGAGAAAAGTCCCCTAAATTGGTATGGTTGTATAACTACCATAAATTTTAAACTTGTATTTAAAAAAAAATAAAACTGGCTATCTAATTATTAGAAAAGTGTTTTTCCTAACTAATGACAGTCTGAGTTATCTAAAGAGAATATGTATGGTATGATTTAAATCAACGCAGCTTCTCTTAAAGTATAAGTCTCTTCTTATTCAAATATGGCTAGGACTAGTGATACAAAACTTCATAATTTCTTAGCTGGAACCACCTCTATATTATTAATTATTTTAATAAACTTTACATAATGTTCTAGTGAAATTCTGAAACATTAAGAGAACTTTGCAAGAGCATAGATTTCAGCTTTTACTGAATTCTCTTTTGATTTAGCTTTTGCCAAAAGCAGATATTTAAATAAAATACAGATAACAGAACTGATAAAAAAAGATAGCAAGCCTCTGCTCTCCACCAATCATCCTGCATTACATTATCAGTTAATAGTTACAGCACAACAGTTCTGCACTAAACAGTCCCTCCAGTAAATCTATACCAATTTCATCAGATTACTTTATTTCAGGAAAGAAGCTGAAAGGAATTTAGGCTAAACATTCACATATCATTACCACTACTCTAAAACAAAAAGCTGAAGGGCTGAGAAATCAAAGCTTGTACATTTAACTTATAAGGAAGGTCACAATACTACATAATTGCTAGGGTGTGTTTATTTAATTATATTCAATCTGTCTCCAAGGCATGTTCCAGATTTTAGTACCTGCACGTCAAGAAATATTGCTAGCAAGCGCTGAAAATGGTGCTTTGAGCACAGCTTATTCAACATGGACAAAGGTGTCAAAAGCTGCAATTTAAAAGTTTTTAAATAACCAAGGCTTATGAAATAACTTTAGTCATGGCCTCATGACAAGATGTATGCAATAAAATGTAACCCATCAAGTCAAAGCAACTTCAATATTCATATTTAAGAAATGCACGCTATCCTAGCATAAGGAACGCATCCAAAATGTTTTTAAATGATTGTGTTAAGATAATACACACTAGAAACATATAAGTACATACTAGCAACTAAAATCATTAATGGGAAAGCATCCACACAGGTTTCTTTAAGAGTTTTATCTGTAGAAAACTAGATTACTATGTGAAAAAATATCACCATCATATAGCTCTTATCGTATAGTTCATCATTTTTTCCTCTCTTTTCTTCTAATTTCTCTTATAGATCTACCATGTTCTTCAAGTTTTATTTCAACAAAGCCTTCATTTATTTCACCTGACTTACATTTATTGCTATCCTGTGTCCAATATAGTATGTACATCCAACATAATTATTAAGCCCTATTCTCAAGTTCACTTTTTTTTTTGAGAACCTAGTAGTACAACCTTTTTCCGCCTAGTGGTACAATACTGATTCTCTTTTCCTACCCTTTTACTCTCACCATATTCCTTCTGTGCATGTCTCCAACAGCATATCTAGGTACAACTAATCTGCCCCAATAATTTATATTTAAATTAGCAAGGAAAAGGCCAATTTAAATATTTCCTACTACTGCATCTTCATATTCCTTAAGACAATGTAAAATATATTGTATCTATTAACATACAATATATAATTTGAATGTTATTTACATAAACAGCTTTGAATCTTTGTAATTCTAATTTTCTAATTTCTAATTCTAATTTTAATTCTTTCCAAGTATACTCCTGCCCAAGGACCCCAACTTTTATCTTCTCAGGTGTATCAGCGACTAGGCCTTACAATGATATGAAAGAATATATATTTGTTCAAAACAAAGCTTCATTATATTTGGGTGTATTCAATTACAAAGAGTTATTACATTAAAGCCAGGCATCGAATATAGGCTTCTGCACACTAAGCAATTTGTGATTTTCTATTGTTATTTAATGTTATTGTATTCAAGTCTGGCTCACCATACAAAAGGAAAGTAGAAAGAAAAAAAACTGACCTCAACTAAATGAAACTGATACCATTTGATAGAATCTTGCTATAGTATTCATTCAAATAGATAATCTTGTTTGAAACTAAATTTATGTGGTACAAATATTGATAATTTCACATAAATATTATCTTATATTATTTTTATATTTAACATGCATTTTGTAAATGTTTCTAAAAAAACCTAAAATGGTAGTTTTTGAATCAACTGTCTACAGTTTGTTTCTATCATTTTATGAGGGGTGTTCATCACATCTTGGAAGTCAAAAACTGAAGTTTTACAATAAATTATTTTTAATGTAAAAAAAAAAGAACTGCAAGAGTTTTCATTATAAATCAATGATTTCATCTGAAATAACAAGAGACACAATGGAACACCTCAGAATATTAGTTTTATGCAGTCATCAGATAATACATGTATCTTGGAATATACACAAAACATTTGACTACAACTTGCATTATACAAAATTAAAATATTGCTAAAGAAAATAAAAAGGTGGAGAGTGTTTGTGCAATGATATACTTAAATAGGCAAACATTTACATGAAGTCAGTTAATGAGATAATCAGGGTTTTATGTTCATAAGGAAGCTTATTTCTTCTGTTTTTATTTTATCCTTCCACTTCCTAATGCACAAAGGGGAATTCCAAGTTGAAACAAATTCACATATCATATAAACTAAAACATACAATTATATATCTAGATAACCTTTGGAGATATTGTATTAAAGTTGTACTTATTATTTTAAAAATTAGCTGTAGGGTAAACCAAGTTCCAACAATGCCCAGTGCCTACATTGTTATCATAATGAACAGTAAGATTTAAACAAATCATCAATTCCAAATCTAAGATATTCTGATAAGAAATAGAAAAAACGTATTAGCCTGCATAAAGTTCAATGCATTCATTTGCATACAACAGTATTCACAATCATAATCTAATAGTCAAATTAATTCATTTGTTGGAAGAAAGATATTTATATGCTTTAGACATGCTTTAGACATGCATGAGATTCTAAATGAGTTAAACAAGCATAGTTTATTAGATATGGAAGAAACAAATGATCAATAGAAACTGCATGATTTTTTCTCATATTTTGGAAATAATTTTAAGTAAGGTTATTACAGATAGTCAACTTGCATTTGTTTAGTGACCATTTAAAGTTATAACAGCACATGATCAAAATTCAGGCACTTGGCAACTGACATATGTTTATGTCCGCTGTAATACTATCCAGGAGTGTGTGATCACTATTGGTAACCCTTCTAGCCAGTTTCCGACAAGCAAAGTTAATGGGGAGACCCATATTTGCTTAATGACTACATAGTTAAAACTATGGCAAAAAGGGTCATAAAATGGAATGTAACTCACTTAACAACTGCCTTGCATAGCAATGGAAATTTAGGGTCCAATTGTGGTCATAAATCAAGGACTACTTATACAATAGTTTTGGTTTTATAGTTTTCTGCAACAGTTATATAGTTATATTCCTATTTAGTGCCATAAATATAATACTGTAACAATAATACATGAACTGTGTGAAGAACTTTTTATATTTTCTGTTGTGTATTTTTAGTTTTTTTATCATTATGAATATTTGTGGAGTCTGATGTATTGGCTGTACCAGTATTTCTCAACCTTGGCAACTTTAAGATGGGTGGACTTCAACTCCTAGAATTTCCCAGTCAGAGTTGAAGTCCATCCATCTTAAAATTGCTAAGGTTGCTAAACTCCATGCTGCCTAGGGAATTCTGGGAATTGAAGTCTACCCACCTTAAAATTGCTAAGGTTGCTAACTGCTATGCTGCCTAGGGAATTTTGAATGTTGAAGACCAGCCATCCTAAAGTCGCCAAGGTTGAAAAACACCGGTCTATGCCTTTAAATTGACTGTACCCCATCCTCTTTATGTTGGCCTTTGACCATAATAGAGATTTGATTTGATTTGAATGTGCAGGTCAGTTACTTAATTAGGATCTTTAATTTATTTTAGTATTTCTATATTATATTGCATTTATGCATTTCAAAAGCCTTACAAATATAAAAAATCAAGAAGTCAAATGCCAAAGGAAAAAGTACATTTCTAAAGAAAAAAAACCTATGACTACAAATCTTTCTGATCTTTGCAATTTGTTTAACACTATTATTACTGCACAGCAAATGTCCAATAGGTCTCTCCCCTCTCTATCAACCTCCTTCAGAAAATTGAAGATGGGAAGATACTCACTTTGCCCACATACACTATGCAAGAAAAACAGTGTTTTCTCAGACAGCACTGCTTCCTCACAGAATGAGACTTGTAACTATGTATTCCTAGCAAATGGAGAAAGCCAGGATGACCTTCTGAAGCATCCATGTGAGTCTTGCAAAAAAAATATGCCTTGAATGTTTCAAAGAAAACTACTTCGTTCACACTCCCATTCTTTCCAAAACATCTCTTCTTAATTCCAAAAGTGTTTTTTCAAGAGGCAACTGGACTTTTGTTTCCCTTGAAGATGTTTTGCTTCTCATTCAATTCTAAAGAACATCTGGATGACTGAGAATCTCCATAAACATCTCTTCTAAATGCTTCCAAAAGCCTTACTTTATATAAATTATTTTTGACTAGGAACTCCATCTACTAGTCTGCTGTTTGTGAGTGCATGTTGCTGCATTTGGATGGCTCAGAAAGGTAGGAATACTGCTAATGAACCATCCTACAACCAGTCATGATGATGTTGGCATGGCACTGCAACTGTTTTCAACTTGGTGAATGCCCTAGTAAAAAACTAAACAGGGTATGTCTGTGAAATACAGATGTGTTATTCTTTCTAGATCACTTGGGAGTTAAAATCTGTAATTTATTATATTTTTTCTGAAACATTTAGTAGGGCTAGACTTTACTGACCTACTCTGTGCTACAAGATTCAATATTATCTATTATCGTTAACATCTACATCAGGGGTGTCAAACTCGTGGCCCATGGGCTAGAGGCATCACATGCTGGCCCCACCCCTACCCAGTTTAGTGAAGGGGAAAAAAGTTCTGATACATCACATGACACCACCATGAGGACGTGAGTTTGACACCCCGGTCTACATGAAACCACAGGAGAAGATTCTCTGGAGCCTTGAAGTACAGTTCAATTGGCGTGCTAATGATACCCATTTTGCTGCTCCTCACCAACCCATTCTAAGAAAGCAGTTGGTACCCTTCAAGTTCAATAATAGCAGAGATACAAAAGAAAAAGCTGAAATTTAATCCAGACAAAATATAAGTGCAGTTGATCAAAAGAAACATGGACACAGTCTGTTTTGGATGGGATTGTACCATCTCCCTGAAAAAGCAGATCCATATTGAAAGAGTGCTCCCTGTCTCTTAGCTCATTACTGATGGCAGTTGTAGTGAGGATCACTACAAGTCATTCATGGCATTATTTTAATAACAACAAACTGAGTAACTGATGGGATACAAAATATAAGAGACTAAAAACTACTGCATTAAGTAATTTCATCTTTTTGTATTCAAATTGCATTTTGCAATGAATAATACATCAATGAAATTCTTCTTCCACATTATAAATTTATCCAGGAAGATAAACTGGCATCTTCATATCTGGAATACATCTTGGGTTTCTCTGTGGTATATAAACTATTACTGGTATAATGCTTCTATAGTACTATAAACATTGAAGGTTCTTTCAGACATTGTAGAGGAGATCAATGCAAACATTTATGAACAAATAAAATGAAACCTATTTGATCAGCAAATTCTATCTTTTATTATTTATTTACTTATAGTTGTTAGGGCCACCAACTTTCCGTGGCTTACAAAATCTTGTCTTAAGACAAATTAGTGCATTATAAAACTCATAAACTTGCAAGCATAATAGTGACTTATGTGGATAAACAGATGTCTGAACTGTTCCAGAATTCTAAAATTTGACATTTTGATTATCAGAAAATTCACAAAGTCATTTTTTTTATTTATGATGTTCAGTGGTGGAAGTCTATCCATAATTTAAATGTACACTATTCAAATAACTTACATTATCAAAGCTTCCCACTCAAAGAAATTTTCTTCATTCATAGGCCCTATTTAAAAAAAATATTATGTTAATATAGGCTTTCTAATTTCAAGATACAGGTATATTTTTAAATAGAATATCATACCTGCTACAATGCCTTCAGGAGGATTCAAAGTCAACTCTAAAATGAATAATAAATAATTTCAGTATTAATTTATTTATAATTCATACTTTTCAGAACATAAAAACAAAATTGGCGAAGCAGTTGGCCAAGAAATTTACATTATCTTGATAATTCTGCCTAGTAACTAAGAAAAAGGAAAATCTTTACAATAAAAGTAAACAATACACATGGCTACATTTTAAGAAGATATTTCCAAATACATTTGCAAGAGAGTGGAATGCATAAACTGAATCTTCCTCCATTATGCACATTATTGCACAATTACAGTAGCAGTATTCTGGAAAATTCTGGAAAAGCCTTTTCTCTTTTAAATTATCTGTGTTAAAAAAACCTATCTTTTTAACATACAATACATTTCTATTAATTTTGATCTGTCATACATATTGTTAATTGATAATTATTAGATTTGTGAAATCTTTAACAACAAATGTCTCATCTTCATCCAAAAATTTAGCTCCTCAGTAGTTTTCTAGGAAAAAAATAAAATAGAAAGGTAGGAAAATAGAAGAATGAAAAACACCAACCAAAGTGAAAAGAGGAGCTATTGCTCTCTCTAGTGGAAAAGATGCAACATCAAATCAAAAGACCATTTAATTATCCCTTTTTATACTGAATAATCATGGCCCTCTATACATATGGACTAATGGGTAATTGGTAGATATATGACTGTCATTCATGAAGTCCTGATATTTATAGTTCAAGGCAAGACTGAACAAGGTTACAATATACAGAGTTCATTGCATTTGTCAATTTCATTCTACCATTCACCTCAGAGATAGCTAATATATAGTTTTCCAGGTATTATTTTTGGACTAAACTTCCTATTATTCTTCACAAGTGTTTATGTTGTGAAAACTTAGTTGAACATCTGGAGGCTATCTTTAGTTTATTTAGCTAGCTCTGGTTTATTTAACAACAAACTTAAACAATAAAATAATGTTTCCTATTGTAGTTATTGCTTTTGCACATATACACTTTGTGTTTGTGCATACATACTTAAGAACTTGTCATGCACAGTTAGAATGCATGGTGAATGACACAAAGTCTCCAAAGATTCAGACTAGTGAAAAGATGGAAAGGATTGATCTTAGGCTAGGCTGTTCTGTAATCAAAACATATGCTTCACCACTGTGCTTCAATTCTGAATCAGGAAACATTGATGGTTCTGTCACCAGAACACTCTGAGAATCAGTTAATATGAGAATAATCTCTCTGTTGATTTACGTGAAATCCACTTTCTTTTTTTACATTTACCATTTCAAGCTGTCTTACACAAAGGCAATTCAACAACCACAAACCAGTTTATATGTTGCAAAGTGGTTAATGAACTTTATTAATCCAGACAATTCCATATTTGTTTCCTTATGAAAAAGAAAGCAGCCATCTATATACAGTACTGTTAAAACTCTTTTGTATATCCTTTGTAACCTTCAGTTGGTTGAAACAGTGTATCGTAGAACAAATTTTTTTTTGAATCAATGTACTTCAAATGGGTAAACTTATAGAATGTGTCCAAAAACAGGGATCCATGATTCCCATGGAATTGAAATTTTAGGGATTTTCAGATGATTTGTATTGACCCCTACTGTACCACTGCGCTACCATGCAGCACCACCATGGTCTGTTGTGTTCATATGATTTCCAACACTCCCTGCCAGCTTCCCACACAAAGTCATTGGGGAAGCTAACAGGTAGTTGGAAGTAGCTCCTCCTCTAAATCAAAATATCTCAAATCCACTAACTTAAAGAATGCATAACACATGCAGGACCTATGACTGCTGTGAAACTGAAATTTCCAGGTGATCTCATAGATTGTCTAGTTTTCAGATAAATTTGTATGCAAAAAGAATTACATTTAAAGAAGGTAACGCACACTAAACTCCTGACATGCTACCTTTCCTCATGTAAGAATTCCTGACACCTGAAAGCATCACACAGTATCTTGCAGGTTCAAATGTTGCAATCAAGTTTGTTAAAATAGTTCCAGTGACTCTGACCTAATTCCATTTATTCTATCACTCAGACCAGAGGCAAAACGAATATTGTCCTCTAGTGTTAAATCGCCTCAGTACTGAGCAGATCAGGAAAGAGAATTTAAGGGCTGGCCACCACAGGATTTTTACAGCTTAATTCTCCATCTACCTTCTATTTTGTTTCCCAGTTCAATATTTTTCACACTTGGCAACAGGCTGGCTGGGGAATTGTGAGAGCTGAAGTCTACACATTTTAAAATTGTCAAGTTTGAAAAACATTAGTTTAAAATTTGACCTGCTCCCCCAAAATTGGGGGTGGGGGGGGTGTTGAGGAATATGTGAAAGAGGAGCGACAGCCCAAACCAGTCAAGCCCGCCTCCTGCTCTCCCACAGCAGCCTCCTCGTCAATACTAAGACCCCGACCCCGTTTCTGCGCCGTGCCAGGTAAAGCCGTCGTAAGGACATTTCCACGGGCCCAGGAGGAGTCAACGCACGGCCGGGCTAGACAAACAGCCGAGAGACAATCAGTCCATCCCGATCTCTCCGTTTCCGCACCCAAAACCTAACTACTCACGCTTGTACTCCGCCATTAAGCGCTTGAGCGCCGTGCCCGCCATGGCTCAGGTAGCCTCGAGAAAGCCCAGGTGCCCTTCCAACTTGGCCGTTTAGGTTTTCTTCTCCGAAATGCTACTTCCGGGCGGCTTTTACCATAAAAGAGAGAGACAGACCAACCGCAACCGAAATCTACTCCCTCTCGCTTCGCAAGCAGCATGCAGAGCTACAAAACGTGTAGAGTGAACCATAGTAACTGAACTTCGTAGACTTTGT
Organism: Pseudonaja textilis; assembly: GCF_049901715.1. Taxonomy (NCBI): domain Eukaryota; kingdom Metazoa; phylum Chordata; class Lepidosauria; order Squamata; family Elapidae; genus Pseudonaja; species Pseudonaja textilis. Next base: position 54,099,557 of record NC_141993.1, on the reverse strand, counting down.
TTGCTACGGGCAAAGGCCGGAATTGGGACTGAGAAATATAAATGTTCTACGTTTCACTGCAAAAGTGAAGTAAACATTTTCATCTCTTCTGTATTGATATTAGATATAACGTGAATCCTAAACATACACATCTACACAATGGACTTATCTCTATAAGGAAGCATATGACAAGATACTTGTTTCTCCAATAGGCGTGTCTCCACAGGACAGGAGTTTTTTAAAGTCTTCCCCGCCCACGCAATTTACTATGATAGTTCAAATATTTAATGTATTAAGTAATCCTGTTGCTCTCGAATCTAATATTTGCCAAAAATGACTCCACACTCATTCGCTGTGTTGGGTACCCTCTAATTGGGTAATGAATTATAGGAGCCAATTACATTTTAACTCAGATTTTGTCAATTATAGGAAAAAAGCCTTCAATTTGCATGCATACCAAAACAATTCCATCTATTACCACAAACTATGACGTTTCTAGTGCTTTTGAGGATTTTAATTTAGGTGGAATTAAGTATTTCAATGCTTTCTCATGTTTCATGACTGAGCATCATGGGAAGATATTCATAGCTCTTTAAAGAGTTAACATTTTTCTGAGTCACTAGACTGAAAAGAATACTTTCATAAGTAGTATCAACCAAGGAACACAATAGGTTCCAGTTACTTTTGCAAAGTTCTTTAATTGCTAGTATCTACTTCAACTAATACAAAGTTTTATTACCGGGTGGTTAGTGAGGAAACCCAAATTTGAAACTCTCAACCATGAAAAAAAAATAACTTTCTCTACAGTACTAGGTTATTGGATTAAATGAATTAGCTTCGGTGAAGTCAACCTGTGCTCTAGAGAAAAGTGGGGTGTAAATTAAATTTCATTTTATTTGAACAGTGCTTAGATGGAATCAAATAGATTATCCAATACAAAATAGAAAATTGAGGGATGTAGTTTAGTTACCCAAAGACACTTCCAAATGCAAATTTTGGAATAGCCCATAACTTAATGGCATCAAATATGAAATTCAAAAAATGTATATAGACATATAAAATTTAAGAACATAAGGAACAAATTAGGTATACTTAGTGGGCAACTATTTTTGGAAAAATGAATGGAAAACATGGTCTTGCTCTTTAATTCACTATCAAGATTTCTCTTCTTTTTATAGCAATCATTTCTATTACCCAATTAGATCAAGCTAAATAGTAAACCTTTTTATACCTACCACCCACTTTTGCATCTCTGTTAGTAGTAAAGTTTTCTCTAACCACCCACATTAATGGTGATTTGTAAAATAGGGGACAAAACCCCTACCGCCCATCATGAAAGCTGGAACGCCCACTAGTGGGCGGTGGGGACCAGGTTGACTACCACTGAGCTAGAACAAGGAACACATGAGCATCTGCTACAAAATAACAAATATAAACCTTCAAGATGGACCAGTTATTGAAATTGTATTTCTTTGCTAGATGCATTAATACCCTAAATATTAAATCCACTCTCAATAAAAGAATTTTAATAAAGATGTTCATATGAATTGTCAGCATTTCAGTGATACAGCTTTGAATATAGTCATATGAAATTAAGCAGCATTAAACATAAGCCGAGAGAGTACCAAATTAGTTTACTGTGTACAGTAATAAAGGACAAGTATTGTACAATTGAATAAACAACAATTTTAAATGAATATCCCTTCCTGGACCATTTACAATTATAGGGAATAGTTTGAGACAGGCAATCTTCTCAAAAGGATTTCTTGCAAACCAGTACTGTTAAATATAGATATAAAAGGCAGAAATGTACTTTCCCAAGCAGCAATGAAAAAGCTTACAAAAAGTAAACAAAATAGTTTTAATTCAATTTAGATGCATCCAAATCACATGTAACTACTCAGTCATTTAAATGTAAAATATTTGAGGAACAGATTCCTACACATTCAATATTTTCCCTATGGTATACTTGCACATTTAGTAGCACTAATATTGAAATTCCTTGTTTTGTAAAGTTAAGATTTAATTTACTCATCAGAAGATTAATTCAACTCTTGTATTGCATTCGGCTCCACTGGGTTTCCCAGGTAGTGGTTGGAACAAAGGAAGCATAAGATCCTAATGGATAGGCAGAATACAATACCCAGCTGTTTGAATCCCAGATCAGGCTATAAAGCAATGAGCCTATAAAGTCAACTTTTAACAAAAAATGGTATGTATCTTTTATTGTCCAATAAATCATTGAAGAAATGCTTTGGGTGAAAACTATCTACTGAAAATTTTTCCTGTGCAAGGAAACAAGAGTTGCACAATTAACAAGAATTCCACAGGAGAGCTTCTTAAAACATCCCGATCAATCAATGTAAAAATTATCAAATACTCTGGTACTCCACCCTGGATATGTGAAATTTATAGTAAATGTGGAATATTATTTATGCAAATAGTGTAATTGCTGACAAACTCAATAACTTTCCATTACTTTAAAAATTGATTCTATACTATTTTATGAAAAAGCACATGTACATTTGCATTACCTTTAACTGCCACTATAATCAGCATTCTGCAGGTATTGTTCTTTTCGTATATCCCCCATTAACAGTTTGAGTAATAATTGTTTATGATAAAATTCTTTTCTGACCCAAACATCTTTTGAGAAAAAAACCCTATCACAAAGAAAAAGTATTTCAATATTTACAGTGTCATAATTAAGTGATAAAACAGTAACAACTAAAGGCAGCACTAAGTATGTTCATTGTACAGTAGGTTGGTATTTAGGTCACCATTTAGAAGAACAAGATGACAGTAAACAACCAGTAATTACTTATTTGAAAATTTAATTTTTTACTGGGCCCATTTTTATGAAGTTATTTTCCATAGATACAGCTTCAACTTGCACACGCAGAATATCAGGGACAGGAAAAGGATTTGGATAAGTGTCCTCAGAACATGAGAAGATTCCTGTATGATAGGCATGTTCATTTGTTTACTATTTAATAGCAAATCCAAGGACAGATGATGAAGTGGGTGACATGTTGTATTCCTCTTCCGAAATGAAAAGGACACTTAGCATATGCCACCAGTTTGCTGTTGAAACACATCAATAGTATCTTCATCTTCCATTTCCAACTGTTAAAACACAAATGACAAATGTTAAAAAAATGTTATAATTTGATTTTTGTAACTTGTTAGATTTTTTTTTGCAACATTTCTATAAGGGAGATGGCCAGTTAAATGCTGTAGAAATTTCCCAGATATTATGGTTTCATACTAATATACATTTTTACAAATTAGGAAATAAATCCATAGTCTTCATTTTCAGGTCATACTTACTTAAAACTGTCATATATAACTCTGATTCCTGCATAATCTTTGCTAACGTGTCCACTGGGTGTAAAGTAAAAACAGATCTTCAAAATTAAAACAAAAATCTTGCTGTTTTTTCATAAAAATCAAGCACTACATGGGGGCAGGGGGGAGGGAGGGGAGAGAGATTGTTGCCCAAGTTTATTTATTCATTTAAGTGGTTATCTCTTATCATTTGTCCCTTATTTCAACATCCCATTTCTTCTGATTTAAGAAAACCTCATAATTCGAAGCGGAAAATCTTTGGAGAAAAAAAAGTGTACTGTATAACTTGTACAGGAACTATAACAAATATATATTAATGTGCTACTTGTTCATTTTAAATATTATGTAAAATAAAAAATATTAGGAAATATTTCATAAAATATATCTCCTATATTTTTCCAGTTTTGGTTTGTCAGTGTACACTAATCTGTGTTTTGGAAAGTACATTAAAATCTTAATACAGATGCTCCATATCTTTTATAGGAACTTTAGAAACAAATTGAAATATTAACCATATTTTTAAAAAACATTGTATTTTCAATTATATTCCTTTATAGTCAAAAGCAATGCACTGATACTTGTTCAGCAAAATGCAATAGATGTTCATACAATCTCCTTTCCCAGATACTTTTATGCCAATGGTTCTCAACCTATGATCTGTAAATTGCTGGGGGACCGCAATGTCATCACAGGGGATTCACCAAGTCTTGAAGATTATGTAAATATTGAGTTATATCTTGGGGGTCCGTGGCCACAAAAGCTATTTAAAGGGGGTCCTTGGTGAAGAAAAGGTTGAGAACCACTGTTTTATGCCGTTGGTACTTGGCAAAATTTTGGTTAAATATGACTACAAGCAACTACTGGCTAATGATTTAAATAAAAATTAAATCTACAACACTAAACACAGAGAATATTCATATTCAAATTATTTTGATACAGGGCCGAATGAACATATTTCATCCATTCCAAGACTAGCTCTTAAATTTAACTTCAGTTTGGTTTTTTTAATCCTGCAAAATAATGATAAAGACTTTCACTTTTTAAATCTGCAATTAAAAACAACTTACAATAGTTTAAATCTTTTAGATATGTTTACAAATGAAGGCATGTATGTTGATACGTTTAATTCATGCTCTCCCCAACCACATATGTAGTGTTGGAAATTATATTTTAATATAATGTATTATCAAATATCAGCAATATATAAAGTTGTAACCTTACTAAGTAGCATGTTCATGTGGCATTTTCTCAACTCTCCAAAAAGTATATTCAAAGTAAAATACAATAATTAATACTAATTTTATAGGTGAGGAGGCTCTCACCATGAAAAATTATTTCTTACAAACAGGAACATATATGTACAAATAAAACAAGTAATGGATTGCACTGGTATTAACTGTAAAATGTTTATTATTTCTAATTATTATTAACTGTATGATATGGAATACCCAGTTAATACAATTCATATTTACACCAATTAGCTTTATTGTAATCAATGAAGGATTATGCCCTACAGTTATTTCATTACTAGTATTATATGCCTGTTCCTCCTGTTCTTCTTTCCTGTCCCCATTTCATCAGCTGGATAGGAAAGTCTTCATTGTTTTTAATAATGATTCAGTCAGGAACTTTATGATTTAGAAATGGAGGGTCTGGAAGGGGAACAATCTTTAAGAAAGCTCTGGCAAAATGCAGTGGCTTCAGATTTTGAGCCTCTCTGGATCTGAGACCTTACTATCTCTGATACTGGATGGTGTCACACCTCCTCAAACAGACCATGGGAGCAATCTGGGGGTCCTCTTAGACCAGGAGTGGGCAATTCATTTTTCCAAAAGGCCCCATGCAAAACTGGACTGTTGTGGAGGATCAAACCAATACGGATGCTGTCATGGCATCCGCTGCCCCCACCATGGACCTGATAGCCAAAGGCCAGATATGGGCAGTGGGCTGTAAAATGCCTAGATCTGTCCTAGATTCATAACTCCTGATTGAAGAGCAAGTAGCAGTTGTGACTTAGAGAACCTTTGCACAAGTCCATACTGTATGCCATTTGCATTTGTTCCTATACCATGGGACCTACTCATGATCATCTGGTAAACTCTAGGTTACATTAATGCAATGCAATCTACATGGGGCCACCCTTGAAAAGTATCCAGAAATTTCAGTTGGCACAAAATGCAGCAGGCAAAGTAATTATTTGGTTTTAATAGATATATATCACACCTCTGCTTTGCAAGTTGTATTGGTTACCGATTTGTTTGGTAACAAATCCAGTTCAAGGTACTAGTATTGACCTTTAAAGGCTTTCATGGCACTGGGCTGGGTTATTTGAAGGACCACCTCTTCCCAATTTCATCTGCCCATGCTATCAGATCTAGTAGAGAGCGCATATTATGTGTTCTGTTGTCTAGGGAATTTACATTTGGCAAGCTCTAAACAGTAGGCCTTTTCTACTGTGCCACCTGCACTGTAGAATCTTCAAGGTGAGGTTGGCCACATCATTGTTGAGCTTTCAGAGGTCCCTCAAGACCTGGCTATGCCAGCAGGCCTTGGGAACCCAGAGAATTGGGGAAGTGGCTCCACTATTTTTTAACATCCCTTCGTCTGTTATTCTTTTAGTCTTTAATTTTATTTGTTAACTTTGTTAACTTCCAGTATTGTTGTACATTACCCAGAATAACTTGATCATATGAAATGAGATTCTTACCTGTGCAGGTGTATCTGTTTCATTAATTGGTTGCCCATCAAATCTGAATCTAATCTGTCTCATTGACAAACCCTAGGAAAAAATATCTATATTATACACACACACACACACAAAATGCTTGCATAGATAAATCTGCATAAAACAAATCTTAGGTTATGTTAAAGTGGATATAGCATAAGTATAGCAACCAGAGTCCCTTTGTGAGGGTGATGGATGATTCCCAAATGTGCTAAATAAAATAAACCTCCCATTTTGTTAAGACTAACAATTGATTGATCACGCATATGCATTTGATAAGTAAGTCAGGAACAAAGTTCATTCATGTATGTTCAATACATGTCTATTTTATCAATCAAAACCACCCTATTACAAATATAAAATAATTTGCTCAGTACAAAGGCAGCTATCCTAAACACACATAAACCAGACAGGTAATAAATATTGGACAAGGTAAGTTAGGTCCATCTAAATCCAGTTATTCCTTTTTAGCAATAATGTAATATAAATTGAAAAATAATTATCATAAAAATGATGAAAACAAATCCTATAATATAGATATTCTTGGTTCTTCCCTAATGAGAAAGGTAAAATACATTAACTAAATGAATACAGCATACAGTATAAATAGGTGCAATTTAAAAACAGAAAACCTGTTGCTGGAAATACAAGTATATCTAATTTTATGTAATGTATGTTTTATACCAGCACTGCATTAAGCACTTGAGAAATATTTCAGCATCAGATTTCCTGGGAAGACAAGAACTTGGGCAGACAAAAATATATTCAGCATACATGTTAAGTCTTAATAATGTTAATTTAATTACCTGTCTCTCACAATAAGCTTTCATTAATTTACTTAATGGCGTGTGACGTTTTATTTTAAACTGGACCACAGATCCATCTTGACCAGCAACTTTTAAATTGATATGGTCGTTTTCTGTTTTTACTCCTTCCTGCAAACAGAATATAAATGTATCAGTGTTTATGAAGTTAAATATTACAGAGAATCCTGCAAAAATATGTAACACTTTTCATTTGATATTTACCAATATGTGCTCCCTTATAGTGCAACTTCATGATGTGCTCTCAAAGGTCCTTTTTCAAAAGGCAACCAGACTGCTTTTTCCTTGAGGAAGAAGAAAATGTTTGGCTTCTCATCCAAGAAGCTTCATCAGTTCTAATGATGGGGGAATAGATAGATAAGTACTTCTTGGAAGCAAAATAGGAAAAACAACAGTCCACTTGCTTTTGAAAAAGCATCTTTGAGAAAACTATGTGGCTAATTGGAATATTTACGTTCGTATTGCTTTATTCTTCCAGCCTCATGTCTTCAGTACATATGGACACATACACTTCCCCCCACTACTAAAGTGGGGTGTATGTGTCCATATATACACACAAATTTCCTATCTTCCTCCTGTTAGATCTCTCTGTGCTGGGCTTTGTCTTCTAACCCTCGCAGTGCAAATGTTAAGATGTTTTCAGGTTCCATGTTTTCTGGCATTTTTCTCATAACTTTAAATACTCTTGCATTTCAGAAAATACTTATGGCCAGACCATTTTTCAAACAAAATCTTTCAATAGCTCAGTAAGAGCATATGTTATGGGGTGGGTGGGTGGGGAGGCATGAAAATTTTCATGCACTCTAATACAAATATAAGATACCAACAAGTTAAGGAAGAATAGATGGGGAACTTTATTTACATTGGGGTGAAAAATTGTACCAACCCTATTTAATGTGGTTTGTCTTTGACTCTAATTTTTATTTGACATTACTTTGCTGTGACTTTTTATACTCTTGGAGCCTTTAGGTAAACTATTGTATATGATATATAAGCAAATTCTTGAAAAAAAAAACTGAATTCCAGAAACTGTACCTTAGTAAGAATTTAAAGAATTTGCTACATTTCTACCCAGATTATTTTATTGTAAGGTTATGAAATGATTTTACAAGAAGAGTTAAATGACCAGGTCCTAGGAACAGATGGAGAAGTTCTAGCTAAGTGGTTGCTAAGAGTCAACATTGGCTTGATGACACATAATTCATCGATGCATACTGAAGTAAATAAATCCCACTGAAGTAAATAGAAAGTATCTTCAATTAAATTAGTAGCTCTTGTAAGTTTCAGGAGTTTTACTTCCCAACCAGCACTCAGAAGACCGCAAGCAAGATCTCCCTCTCTCTCCCTGTCTCTCTCTCTCTAATAATTACACTCATCCGGTTCTCCAGGTAACGATACGAGGTCCTCCCATATATATCTAGGATTATATGGTTTATAATCCAAAACATGGAACGATTTTGGAAAACGAGTTCCTAACGAAATGTAGCAACCGGTGAGGAAAATGTCTTTTGGGAACCTCGAGAAGGACTCTGATCCACCTCCACTAATTGCACGCAAAAGACAAAAGGAGGAGGAGGAAAGGAAGTCGGGGTCGGCCTTTCACTTAAGCCGAGACTCCCAAACACGTGGTGAGATCCCGCGCTATCTAAGTCGGTAGCGAGAGAACCTCGCGCTGCTGTCGCCAAACCAAACCAACTCCTAACGCCGCCCCATCGCAGAGGTTCTCCGGGGGCAGCTCAACGCAAGAGGAACGCCGTTGAAGGCGTATTATAACGCAGCCCAGAACACTGTGAAGGAGCCCATCTACCTACTGGGGTCTTCCGATACCGAAAGTATCAGAGGTGTTAAAAGAGAAGCAGGCGGCTGCGGCCTAAATACCCTTTCAATTCCTGCGGGAGCTCCTGGGAGAAAGAGCGTAGGCGAGCCGCCCCACGCAGTGCCCTCCTTCCGGGTGAGGCGGGTCCGGTTTGTCGCTCACAACCGGGGCGGGGAACACTCATCCCTGGGCCCAAGACGGGGGAGTGAGCTGGGTTTTCCTTTCAGCAGGAGCCCTGCTCTACGCTCTCCAAGGCGGCGATCGCGGCCGCGGCAACACGGAAACCCAAGCGCCCCCCTGGAGGCGATAACCCACCCGCAGACTCCCGAGAGGCCTGGGCCTCCGGTGGGAGGGGGGCAAGACATCTAACGAAGAGCGAGATAGTGCGGAGCGAGGACGACCCAACTTACCTTAGGTTTCTCCTCGGACATGGCGACGCGTCAGGCAGAGACCTCTCGGGGAGCGAGTCTGCACGCGCTCTACTCTGAGCCCCGCTTCCCTCCTCTCTCGCCTCTCCCGCCTGCAGCAACTGCTCGCGTGAACGCGCTTCGCGCCCAGTGCTTTCCTGCTTCCTGTTGGCCCTGAGCGGGTCACGTGGGGCATGCACGTTCTCGGCGCGCGCTCCCGAACGATGCTTGGCTCGTCGGGAGCGCGCTCCATGGGGTGGGGGAGGTGATGGCGCCGAAGGTGCGTCACGATCGTCTGAAGTGGGAGCTCTGTGGTTCCTAGAGAACGTTACGAGGTGGGGGCGTGGCCACTTAGAGCGCGGGAGGAGGAAGAGGCGGGGCCGGTTACCCTATTTTTTAAAAAAAAAATGCTGGGGAACTGGGTGGGGACGTAATATTGGTTTATTAACCTAAAGGGGGTTTGAACTAGGCTGTACGGTTGTAGGAAAAGAAAAAAAGAATCTAGTCTGAAAACAATTCAGCACGTGTATCTTTTGTAACACTCAGTCGCAAGAGAAAGATTACATGTGGAAGTCTCCCTTTGAACTGTAGTTTAGAATTTTAATTGGAAGAGGCTATTTAAATTTCAATCCTTCCCATGAAATGGGAAGTCACTAATTAGAAAATGAACGAGAACAATGCCAATATATCCATCATTATTTGTATTTAGTGTTTACAGGGACTGGATTAGCAACTTGTTTAAAAATATTGGTCTGAGAAAAATATTGATGGTCTAATGTATTGTTCTTATGCATATCCTATGCATATGCCTACATATAGACACATTATTAGACAAGTATTTCCATTGTGAAATGCAACTGCTCTACAATTTTAGCCTATGATGAAATCCTGCATCACTCTAAGCCAGGGGTGGGGAACCTTGGCCCTTTTATGACTTATGGACTTCAACTCCCAGAATTCCCGAGAATGGCTGGCTCAGGAATTCTGGGAGTTGACATCCACAAGTCATAAGAGCCAAGGTTCCCAGCTCACTAATTATGAACCTAAGACTCACTATGCAGGATTTTGTGTTTTGAGTATCACATGAAGGATGGCAGTATAGTTTTTTTAAAAAACCCATTGTTTATGGCTTACCATGAATCCAGCCACCCGTGGCACTACATGCATGAACTCTTCAGTATGAGTTACTAAAGTCTTGTTCTTTGAAAGTGAAAGCTTTTCCTGCATACCTTTAAAAAGTAGGAAATAAGTGAGCAATACAGCAATCCTATTTGAAGCAATAAAATTATTTCCCTATGAAAAGTTCACTATGAACTTGCAGATTTATCCCCACAGATTGCAAATGGGAATAAGGTACAATTTAATACAGTTCTCTGGATAAATTGGCAAAAGGCATGACCTAGAGGAATTAGTCATCTATTAAATTACCCCTCAAAAAATGCAAAAATTTCCTTTGCTGAAAATGTTGAGAAATAATCTGTATACACGTGCATTCACAGAAAATAAACCAGAGAAGTGAAGACTAGCCATTTTCTTAATTTAAGTGGAATATTTAAAAAAAAAATACGCATTTAAGCTTTACAATTACCCCTTCTACTTTCTATTGTTCATTGCAGTGGTCGGATTCTATTTTTTTTACTACCATTCTGTGGACATAGCAGGGGAAGGATACTGTAAAATCTCCAGTCAGAGGTGGGATTTCCCGGTTTTCCAAACTACTCAAAATTTCCACTACTGGTTCTCCAGAACTGGTCAGAATCTGCTGAATACCACCTCTGATTCATTGCCAGTATACCATGCCCCCCCCCCGGCGGGGGGGTTGGGGGGGGGGGGGGGGGGGGGGGGGGGGGGGGGGTGGGGGGGGGGGGTGGGCGGTTGGGCGTGGGTGGGTGGGAAGTATTCTTATTCTTTGCAAACATGGAACTCAGCTTGATTTTAAGAAAATTATTTCCTAATTTAAGCACAATGGTAAGCATATTCACAGGTGAAAAGTGTGTAAAGGCGTGTTTCGTGTTATTTTAGAAGGCATCCAAGTTTCATTAAGTCGAAGTCACTGAAATCTTTATTTTATAGTGGCAATGAAACAGCAAGAAATTAATTGGAAGTCAGTTTTAATATTTTTTAGTGGGTGATCATTATTTTCAAGCACCTGCATATGTATATCATAATTTTTATACCTTATTTCATCAAACCAGCATTCTGGTACAGAAATATCTTTATAAATGTTAAGTGTTTCTAGTGTTATTCATATCTCAAATATTTAATGCATATTTTGCTACAGCTAGGTAATCTGGAATACCATTAAAATAAATACAATTGCTTAAAAGAAAATTTTACAATATGTACATAAGCTGTAGAGTTCCAACAGTAGCCACCCCATCCAGATGTCTTCTATAGAAAATACTTAGACATTTCTGGTCCAAATGAAAGCACAATCAAGGTACAATTCAGGGAAGAATAGTTTTGTAGGAGGATATGTAGGATACACAGCAGTAACCTACAATAACACAAGAGGGCACTGATTACCTTTGTTAGCAATGCCAAGATTGATTTTTATGTTCTTCAAAGAGAACTAAGGCTAACATTTATGATCACCAAAACCCAGATAATGTTCTCAAAGATCCTTTGAAATCCTTAATTTTATTGAAGAAATGAGTAATAATCTCAGTACATTAAAATGAATTTTGCATCAAGATTAATTTATATATTAAGAGGAATTCTACTGTTAACTTCTATTAGATAAGTTCATGAAAATGTTTTTAGGCAGTGTCTAACTTGCAAGTTCTCATTTTAAGATCAAGAGAGTTGTGAAGATTAATAGGAAGAGATTTTAAAATGTTATTTTTTTATTTAGTTAGTCAAGTATTTTACATTTTTCACTATTGTTAATCTTACTATGATAAATGAATTGCACCGAAGTTTTTGTAATAGTGTTTTATCTTTTGGAAATGTATATATTCAAGCAAGGAAAGCTCTACAGAAACTTCACTGTGACCTTTATAAAACAGTCAACTGAAGAGTAAATATATGAAAGCATTTCAAAAGAATTGTAGTTACTGTACAACTGACAACACAATATTCATAGGACTACAGAAGAATACTATATATTTCAGGGCATGAGCATTTTATTTAACTCTTTTCAGATAAAAAAAATTAAGGCTAATATTCCATATTCTTCACCAAATTTTCTGCTATACTCAGGAAAAAATATGTAAACTATAAGTATCCTTCTTTAAAAAGTTACTAAATGTTTTTTCAAAGTAATTGTTTTCCAATTAACATCAATTATTACAAAAGCAATTTTTCTTAGTCTTGATATGACCTGACAGAAAAAAATAAAAATGTTTACCCTCCAGTGCATAAGACTCAAAATGTAGAATTGTCTGAAATCAGACTATTGCATCAAGCCGAAAGACTTTATCAATAAGACTTAAAGTATACATACATAAACTTACATGGTGGTTATAAAGGACATTCTGACATTGTACAATAAGTTGCCATTTGGATACATAAGGACACAATGTGATATGCATTTATACATTAAAGAGTTTGGCAAATTTGTTATTACAATATTAAAGTAATTTAAGAAGACTGAATATAGCTAAACATTTAGTATTTAAACGCATATGGCTAAATGAAGTTCAAAGCAATATCAAGCTCTTATTAACATTCAGTTTTAATTACTTCTATGGTAGTTTTTAAAGGCACAAAACAGAAGGATTCAACATATATTGCAAAGAAATGTAGAATCAATTTATAAAAGTGCAGATCTTTAGAATTCCATGATAACAAAAAATATTTTGAGAGCTATTTCTTTCTGGAATAATGTAGTCACTTGCCAGGGAATCTATTAAAGTATGATATTTTTGTATAGGAAATTCCAAAGTATATACAAGGATCTTAAAAACCTTGTCTTATTTCTACTATTAATATTAGAATGTCTCAAACTGTTGGTCACAAAAGAAAAGGATACAGTATGTGCACCATCCTGTCCCAATTCATTAATAAATTTGGCTTAAGATTTTGCTGGCAATTGAAGAATTCCCAAAAAGCAAAATATTATAGTAGCACAAGCAACTGCTTAATAGTTAGGAAAAAAATAACATGAATATATTGCAGCCTCCAGAGTTTTAGAGGTATGTTGCTTTGTTCATTAATTGCAGTCTTTATCAGACACTGTAATTATAGCCAGCTCCATCTTGCATTAAGACCATTTTTCTATTTGCAATTAAAGCATCTAACGTACATTTTTTCACACAGCTGTACATTATATAGACAGCACTGCCAGATGATATTTGGGTATTTCAAAAGAAATCTTAGTTATTTTCAAATTTGGCATATGGATTTTCTTCTTTAAACAAACCTGAAAGAAAAAAAAATACTTATTTAGAACATTAAAAATATCAGTGGCACGTAGCAGTGGAACAGAGGGTATTCACCATTCTTGCTATGTCAAACATCAGTGCAACTGTCTTCCTTCACCCCCTTTCAAATTAAACTTTAGAGGCAAGAGGCAAGAAGTAGCAGTCACTAAAGGAAGAATATAGTCCTGAAAACTATTTTAGGCTTTATAATCAGAACCCACCAAAACATTAAGCATTATTCTTCCTAACAAAAATATCATGATATAAGATAGTTTACCTCACCTCTATATTTTATTACAAACAATGGCTTTGTAACAAAGGCTTTACTTTAAAAAGACGTAAAATCTAGTACACATTACCATATTTTTTCCGGATTTCATCATGTCTAGATTTCATCTCTGCTCTCCTGTAGGAAAAGATCAAGCATGTTATTTTATGGAAGAGGTGGATGTCCAAACAAACTACCCTTTATAGGGTAAATAACACAAATAAATAAAAATATAATGGGTTAGAATTATAAGACAGTCTGGACTTCCAGTTTGAGTTTCTTTGCTGACAGACCGAAACCACGATCGTGCATGGTTTCGATCCATGCTCGCTGCCGGAGCGCCCCGAGCCAGCTGACTTTGGGGCTAAGCCATCCTGTAGAGGTGGTGAAGAGGGGGGACACTGCCAGCAGGGTTGAGGAGAGCCGCATCTCCTCCTCAGCTGGCCATTACCCAAAGGTGGTTGCAGCAGTGGTCAGAAATGGCCACCTCAAAGAAGAACTCGACCGGAAAAGAATGTGCAGGAGGAAGATAAGAAGTGAAAGTCTTGGTTGACCGGGTTAATGTGCAAAAGCAACAACGCAAGGTACCCTGGTATTTAAACTATATAAAAAAAATAACACTGTTCCCAAAGAAGATTTTGAAGCAGCGAAGGAGAGAGAAAAGGGAAAGGACTGGGTTTGTTTTTTCTCTTCCCTTCTATATACTGACAGCTAAGAGACTTAAGCAAGAAATTGAAAAAATAAAGTTGAGAAAATTAAGAGGGGAAAAACTATGTAGAAAATGTAAAACAGTAATAAGATATGGAATAGAACACAAGAATGAGCATGAAATTGAATTTGTGTCTGTATGAAGAAGTGTAACCCGGGATCATGCTATTTTTAAAAAAAAGATTTTATTTGTATTATGTTTTTTTTGTGAAAACCCAAATAAAATTTTCAAAAAAACCCCAAAAAACAGAATTATAAGACAGTCTGAATAATTACCAGAAAACCTCTCCACAGAGGGAATAAATGTTCCAGTCAAACATCAAAATAATGTAATGAAACTATCGGATGAACATACAGTATATAATGCAGAGATTTTACAAAAGTTTCATTTAATCTGATTAGTATAAAACTACTTCCATAATTTCAGTCCAAATATAGACTATCCCATACTGCCTATTCTATGTGTTTTATATTCAGTACATTCTTAATACTGAATAATAAAAAACCCATTTGCGTCTAAATCATTTTAAAAAATGGAACTGAGACATATTTATATTAAAGTAATTTCCTCTAAAAGATGTTAAGAAAATGAGGTGCTTTTTACCCAGCTTACAGGTCTCATTTTAAAGTTCAGGAATACTTTGAATAATGTATAATCCTTTATGCAAGAATTTTGCTTTTTTTTTTTAAAAAAATCACATTTTCAAACTTTTCCTTCATTACTATCTAGGTGTAAAAAGATCTAGGAATGGCACTGATAATTCTGGCAGATTTACAGATATATTACCATGCACATATGCAGTTAATCTAATGTGGAATTTTCAGATAATTCAACATATATGGGCATCTTGGACTCCTGCAATGAGATCTTAAAACATTTGTGCTTGGTGTTCTACACAGACATCTTCCAGAACAATAAACAATGGGATAAAGGCAGGGACATCAGCAATGCCTGGGAAGGTAGAAAGAGTAAATGATCAAAGAAAGGATGAGTAGATGAATCATGCTTGGATTCAAATGACCCTGCAACTATGGGGCAGTAAGATGCTGGGAAAATTGGCAGGCAGGCTGGGACACAGGAATAGAAGAATAATGGAAAATTAGAGGAGGGGAGCAGCCTTGCCTTTCTCAACCCATAAGACCACTCTGGATTTTGTTTTATCAAAAATTCTTACATGTTTTGCTTTGGTCAAATGGAAAACAGTTTGGACAAACATTCAATCACAGTAAGTTTGCTTCATTCACAAGAAGAAACAAATTTCTTTTTTTGTGCTCACTCCTATTATATCTGTGCAAAATTTCAAGAAAACATTCAATTGTGAAGCAAACTTTATTTCTTGATTTGCATGAAATGACCCAGATTAGAAAAAGCAAGCCTGACTGGCATCCATAAACTAGAAGGAACACACCTTTCTTCTTGCCGAACTCTCCTTTGCTCTTGTTCCCTGGCAGCCTTTTCATCCTCTTTATCAACCCTGTTTAAAATAAGATTGCAAACAGGTTGCAATATGTCATTATTCCATATTATGAACTCATCAAACCATTAAAAAATTAATCAAATATAGACTGTCATTAGGGTATCAAGTGAGATTTTATGGCTGTATGGAGATATAGAATCAACGTGCAATTTGCAAAATTAAGAAATGTACCAAGGGATACTATTATGCACTTTGTTAGGAGGACAGCCGCTTTTTACTTCCAGGTTGAAGATAAATAATGCAGATATGATGTACTTAAACAAATCTCAACCAGAATCATAATACTGCACAATAAAGAGAGTATTTAATTTTTACTGACAAGTTGAAACAGAAAATATACCACTTCACTTCAAGAGTGATCTTCCCTTTTGAACACAGAGATTTAAATGAATTCATTCCAAAAATTAAGAGAATTCCTAGAATAAAAATTCAAGGGGAATTGGAAGAAGCGTAAGTGGAAGTGACAGAGGGGCCCAGAAAACAGCTACAAGAAAATAGGGAATTCACCATGTTAGCTGCTATAGGTATTGACATTTCTAAATGTCTGGCCTACGTGCATTTAAAAGTCCTATTTTTTCCTTCCTAATGTTTTTCCTGGGTGTGTAGGATCTTCTTTTTCCAGATCAACAGAATATAGACCATTAATTATGACAGAGATTGACTGACCGGCTAATTAAGGAGAGAAGCAACCTAGAAATAAGGATAAATTTCTTGACATTTAGAACAATTAATTAGTGGGACGGTTTGACTTCAGAAGTTATGGCTACTGCCTCACTGGAGGTTTTTAAGAACAGATTGGACAATCATTTCTCTGAAATGGTAGACTCTCCTACTTAAGCAGGGCTTGGTCTAAAGAAACTCCAAGGTCCCTTCCAATTTTGTTATTCTGTAATTTGTTAAAAGAAATGCAAAAATGTGAGTAAACAATTTATTTCAGCAGGAGCCAAAAAGAGAAATGGTTTATATATAAATCCCTAATTGCAACCAGAACTGATACTGACAGATAATTGTCCGGTTGAAGTTATTTGCATGGGATCAACATTCTGAGAAAGGGAATTTATGCTCCAAATAAGGCTAAAGTAACATTTTACAAGGGACATGAATAAATCCGTAAAATAACAGATGAAAGCTGGCTTTTAATGGGAGATTGGAATGGAGTAATGTGTCCACACGAAGACTGCATTTTTGAGAAAGATATTAAAATGACAAGGTAAATTACCAAGATGTTTTCTTAAAAAAATATGGTTAATTTATAATTGTGGATGCACGGAGTGGTGCAAAAGAACATACTTATTTTTGTTCAAATACATACAGTACAGGTAGCCCACAACTTACAACAGTTCATTTAGTGACTGTTCGAAGTTACAATGATGCTGAAAAAAGTGACATGAATATTTTTGATACGTACAAAAGTTGTAGCATCTCTATGGTCACATGATCAAAATTTAGATGCTTGGCAACTGGTTCATATTTATGACCGTTGCAATATCCTTGGGTCATGTGATCAGCTTTTGCAACCTTCTGACAAGCAGAGTCAATGGGGAATCCAGAGTCATTGAATAATAGTGTGACTAACTCAACTGCAGTGATTCACGTAACAACTTGGCAAGAAAGGTCGTAAAATGGGACAAAATTCACTCAACAAAAGTTTCACTTAGCAACATAAATTTTCAGCTCAATTGTGGTCATAACTCGAGGACTATCTGTAGATCTTTTTCAAGAATTGAAGAATTTGGCTATTATTGTTCAAAGAGTAGATACTGCCAAAAACTTTTTCATGCACAGCCTTTAGCACTTAAAAGGAAAATCGGTTCTTTCAGAAGGAGGTTAAATGAAACATTGTTTCAGAAAGCAATTGTAATGGATGATTGAAAAAAAAAGTTAAAGGAATTTTTAATAATCTTAATAAAGGTACAGACATAAAAATAGTTTGGGGCACAAGTATAGGTTTTATGAGGGGACATTTTATACAACAAAAGAGGAAGCTCTCCTCCAAAAAAGACAAGGAAAAACAGCAATTTTCATAATAATCTTAGAGAAAGAGAGTACATTATAAATTATATCTGCTTCTTTATAATTTAAGAAGGAGCCATAGTGATTAGAATACAGTATTGGAGGCTGACTCTATCTACTGCCAGGAGTTTGACCAGTTCAAGGTTGACTCAGCCTTCCATCCTTCCGAGGTCGGTAAAACTAGGACCCAGATTGTTGGAGGCAATATGCTGACTCTGTAAACCGCTTAGAGAGGGCTGTAAAGCACTAAGAAGCATCATATAAGTCTAAGTGCTATGGCTATTTTTCATTTGTCTCTTTTTTTACTTATTACTCCTCTTTCAAAATTTGTATTTTTATTCTCTTAAAAATATCTTTAATAAAAACTATAGTAAAACATATTGCTATTCTAATATAAATTTATCCCAAAATCATTTGATACTTGCTTTCTGTTCTTTTTTTTCCTGCAGCAGACACAGCAACAGATGAAAAGTGTGAGAAGAATTATTCCTCCCACTACAGACATGGTAATGATCAGTGCTTCAAAATTCACTGAAATATTTAAACACAAAAAAGTTAGTGTGGAAACTAACTGCCAAGGAAATATTCATTTAGTCAATTTTGAGTGCTATTTGTTTATTTAAAAAGAAAATATTTCAAGCAAAGATTGAAAGCTTGTATCTTGAGGAACCTACATACATTAGAGAAGTTTCATACAAATGAGTTACGAGGAGCCAAATTAAAGCCCCCCTGCAGTAAAAAGAATTGAATATATTTAGTCTCAGTGGCAGCTGATTTTCCCACACACAAATTTTAACTCTTATAGTCATGAATCTGACATTTGAAATGGGAGTGGAGGACAAATTAGCTGCTACTGAGACCCCCCCCCAATTTTTTAACTTTCATACACATTAATATGAACTTTCAAAATCAGAATCTACATATTTTCTAGTTACCAAATACTGCAGTCAAGCAGAGAATGATACAGTGCAGTCATATTTTGTTTTAATTAATTAGATTTTTATCCAGTCTTTATAATTTTACAAATAACTCAAGGTGGTGAATATACCTAATAATCCTTCCTCCTCCTATTTTCTCCACAATAGCAACTCCGTGAGATGGGCTAGGCTAAGTGTGTGAGAGTGGTCCAAAGTTATCTAGCTGGCTTTCATGCCTTAGGCATGATTAGAACTCACTGTTTCCTGGTTTCTAGGCCAATACTTTAACCACTACACCATACTGACTCTGTTTGCAATTCCTTATACAATCACCAGAGGCTTAATATTTGAATTGATTAGCAACTAATACATTTTATTCCATTAAAATTTGTATGATACAACTGGAAGATACTGATGGCTGATACTAAAAGAGGTTTTTTTCCTATCATCTTGAAAGTTATGGTAATTTGAACTGCACATGTTGCAAAGAAACTGTAAGTTTCTGTTAAGAAGTTAATCCTACAAAACTTTACAGTAATATGAAATATTTGCAGGAGGAAGGCTATTGTCTGAAACATAACATGCTAGTGACAACTAAAGGAAAATTTCTTGAGTGAACTTACCCCAACATACACCCCAGCGTGCAGAGCTCAGCTCACAAAGAGAACTTGGAGGGAGGATATTCCGAACAGGATACTCCACACATTTTTTGCTGCTGCTGCACCATAAACACTAGAAGAAGAAAAAATGTGATTAAATAACACAAGGTAAGAGAGATTGCAAAAGTTAATTAAAAATGAATCAGTACTTTATTATTCATTACAAAAAAAATTTTTTGGGGGGGGGGAGGTTGTTTCTGTCACATGCCTTGAAGTAGCATGCGAGTCAAATAAAAATAAAAATACAATATTTATATCAGTACAATAACAAATCACAATTGTCATCACCATAATATGGCATTTAGCTCAGGTACACTTTTTTTAAAAAAAAAGTTTTACTAGCTTCCTGTATCTCAAGAATGGGGCTAAAGTCCCCTTTCTGGTAGCAAGACATTCTATAATAAGGGAGCTTCAGCAGAAAATAGTTGCTTCTGTGATGTATGATTGGGAACCCTGGTAGATGTTCAGGCTTCAACTATGTAGAATTCTATAGGCTATCATCAGCATCTTCAATTATGCTCAGAAACCAACTGGTAATCATGAAACCAACTTTATATGGCAATAACAAGTTATCCATGCACGTAGGTGGACTGCTACTTTTGCTATAGCTGGATTTTTAGATGGCTTTCAAGGGCAGGCGCCTGTAACTTAAGAAACAATAAATCATCCAAACTGTGACAAAGGATGTGTGATCTTTATTAGATAAGAACAGTCATTAGTGATACACTAGCTGGGCAAAGGGCTCAATGTAGATATTAAATGAAATAAAAGAGTCAAATCTTGTGGCATTCATACTGAATGCCCAATGGCTCAATCTTTCATCTTCCCTGTCATTCCTAACAGAGAACGTCTATTCAGGAAAGAGCAGAGCCACCATTGAACATATCCCCAATTTCTATCCCTTTCAATCCAGGCATGCAGAAGGATGATATTTTCGATGCTATTAAAAGACTGCCAAGAAATCCAACAGGCTAGGCTCATGGTCCTCATCCAGGTCCTGCCAAAGGTCATCAGCAGAAATGACCAATGCAGTTTCTGTCCTGTACTTTTAGAAACATTGGTTTACCCATGAAGAAAACAGGAGGCTAATCGTTAAACTGATTCAGCAATGCTTCTTATCAAAATGTTGAATTCAGCACATTTTATGCCAAGAAAATTAAGGGAAAAAAAATCCAATTCATAATTTTAAAGAAAAAAGGAGCACACAAGTGATCATTTTGAAAAACATTACACCTTTACTATTATGAAAAAGTACAAAATTTACAAACAAGAACATTTACAAAATAAAAAACAGAGAAAAAAATAGGTAAAAACTTGCAAACAGCATTTAAACAGATTGATTATAAACCCTCTGGATAAGCAGGATTTTTGTTAATCGTACGAGTATTTTGTGCCAATGGGGTACAGCAAGTCCAATTAAGTTCCAGAACTGAATAATACTTTTGTCCTAATCTGGCATCAAAGGCTTTAGAAATGCTTGATTTAAGAACTTTAACTTGCAAACATGCAGGCAGGCTTAACTGACAGATTAGTTAATTAAAAAGTGAGCTCTATCAATGGTTGTTAGCTAAAATTTAAAGGAGAGCATTTCTCAACTTCCAGCAAGATTTTTCTTCAATCTTTGCCACATGCCTTGCAAAAGTTAAGCCACACTAGATGCTGCACATCCTGTTTTTCAATATCCATCAAGATAGCTTTTTCCACCTTTGATTTTCAGGTAGTTGCAATAACTTCCACCAGTTTAAAGAATAACCTGTTCTGAAGATAAGCTGTCACTATTCAAAATACACTGATTCAAAGTTATATATTTTCCTGTATCATGCAGATTGCATCACTTTCCTAATGGAACCTGAAGCTTTTCCTATTGTTCTAGCAAGTGTACATCAGTACATTATTTGACAATTATAATTTTCATATTCTCATATAAGATTAAAGATTCTTCAGCTTTACATGTTTCTTTGTCGTAAACAATACATGTGTGGCACAAAGGCAACACAGTCAAATAAGCAATAAGAGTCCCTTTATTATTTCCAACTTTGCCCCCAATGTCCAGGTTACCTTCAGTTGGAGAAAAAACTCTCCCAGGAACAGCCTTTAACTATAGAAAATTCAGTCCAAAACAAGGTACATACAATCTGTAACTAAAAATCCAAACAAACCAAGATGAAGTAATTAGCTTGACAGGGCAGGAGAAGGAATTTCAGACTTGAAAGCACAGCAAAACTCATACAGTTAGGAAGACATCAGGAACACAGATAAGCCACAATGATACAAGATAAATTCACGTTTACTCCCAACAGCTTGCTGTGAGCAGCTTCCTTTTTTATACACTGTGTTCCCAGCTGCAGCTAATGAAGGGAATCAGGTCCCTTTCCTCCCCCGTAAGATACGCAACTCATGTTGCTTCCTTCTCCGTTCCTCCCTGCGTGCCCTAGGATGAAGAGGAGGTGGGCTTGGGTCTTCCTTTGAATTCCCTCTCCCTTGTTCTACCTTTTCCCTGCTCTGCCCAGCTGGACTTTGCCCTTCCCCAGTTTCTTCCACAGCCAATGGAGCCACACCACCCACTCCCTGTCAGCTGTTTGGCTTTCCCCATCCAAGCCAGATTCTGACAGGGGCATGACAACATATTATGCTCACTCTATAAAGCAATGTAGACTATGAAATTATCTTCTTTGCAGTGATTTGTAATCATTTTATCCACTTTGTCTCCATTATGCATTTCTGATTTTTTAAATCAAATATTTATGTTTCAAATAAGCATTAAAATGTATCAATACAATTTATTATTGTACACAATGCTTAGTAAGCAAATCAGCTGATACATAAACCACAGAAGATAACAGTAAGCTCTCACTTTAATGGATTAATGAGGGGAATGCTGTCTGCTATACACAAATATCCTTCAGATTTTGTTTGCATGCATAACATCTTTGTACACATGTATAAAATAGCCAATTGGATTAAGTGCATATAACATGGCAAAGTGTCTTCCCAATGCATCTGCTAAACTGAGCTGCAGTGCAGGCTTTACTATGACAACTGTAGGGAAAAAAATCATTGCTGAAGAAACTTCTTTAGAACTCCTGTTCTTCATAATGCCTTATAAAATGTTAATTTTATATAGGAGGCTTCTCTGCTCCTGTCAAACAACAAAACTATAATATTGATTCTTGGCTAGTGTGGAACTTAATTTGGAATTTAAAGTATTGTTAACTTTATACATTTCAAAAAGCTTGAAAAGGCAGTTTAGCTCATTGTTTTTCCAAACAATTAAAACAATAAAACTTTTTAACAATTGTAAACATTTTCTTCTTTCCCCTAATATTTGTTTCATATAATTTAGCAAGTTGATAATCATTTTTCATGTTTTTGCTTTAAACCTTTCTATAAACTACTCAAATACATAATCATCTATTCTGCTATTTTCCTCTTTAACTAGCTCCTCTTCGAATAAAGAAATTTCTGTTCTTTTACAGGCCAGTGTCTCCCTTTCACATTACTAAGGTGCCACATGTCAAGCATCTGACTCTTTCCCATGCTGATGTCTTACATTTTATTCTTTTTTTTTGCCACCCTTCCAGCCCTATCTAAGACAAAATGTTGTTTAAAATTATACATTCTTTCAGTTCCCCATTTTTAATTTTTTAACTGTCTTTCCCACTAAAGGGTAGAAATTGATTTCTAGAGTATCATCTAAAAACAATTATGAGATTTAATACAAGCAAACTTCTTTAGAAGAATGAAATTTTCCCAAAACATTAATTCTAGACAAATCATGCAAAATACTAATAGATTTAGTTTCAGACTACAAATTCTGTAAATTCCAACCAGATGGGAACCAAAATTCAGACCTTATGTATCCTGTGCCATGCCAAACATTTCTACTTCCTGGCATGGATACAAGATTGTGAAGAATGGATGCTATAATTCATTCTCCCTTCAGATGATTATCACAAAACAGCAGCAAGAACAAGCTATGCTTCTTAGATGCATGCTCATTCTTACTCTGCATCTGAAAAGAAGGTAACTTCACAAGCGCAGCTGCATATTATTATATAATATATGCATATTATGCAGAATATGCAGAAACTGCATATTCTGCAGAGCAGAGCAGGAGACTCTTGGGGCCCACTAGTAATTAATAGCTCAAGTATTGAAACATTCAGAGCTCAACTCTCAGAATAAAGCCCAAGGGGGCTCATTTCCAAGTTAGAATTCAGACCTGCAATGTAAATGTAGTTAGGCTAATATTACTCAGTAAGGTCACTTTTGCACCAGTTTGGTTTGCACTTTTAGAAACCCTTTTTAAGTAGAAAGGTAGCATAAACATAAATCAGAAATAAAACAGATGTAATTAGCTTTCTTTTGCATGACAAACTTTTTACAATAGCCAATCCATTGAGCAAAGGGATAGAGGAGACATTTTATGGCTGAGCAGCACTTCATCATATTATGACTCACACTATTAAATTATTTGTAACCTCAAGGCATTCTCGGAAATTATGATAATGGAAGCTAGAGCTGTTTATCCTGTTTTATAGTAAGTATTAGCAATTGTAAAAATTCAGGTGGAATGGGGAACTCATCTAGCACCAAGGAAGATATCTGCAAGTACACCGATATCCCTAGGAATCATACTGAGTAATCTGAAGTACAAAACTGAATTGTATTCATTAGTAATATACCATTTCGATATAATTAACATACAACTTTCGAGAACAAATAAAACTGTTTCTTCCTTCCTCAATCTTTAGCATTAGCTTAGGTTCTATAATTATATGATTCAAACTGTTTCTAAACAGAATTTATCAACAATTTGAAATAGGGCGTGAATAGGTTTTTCAGAGTGATGGTATTCTACTGGTTTGGCCCAGTTCTGCCGAGCCAGTAGCAGCAATGAGCAGCAGAGACCGAACCGGTTCTCTCCACCACTCTGCTGTTGGGCCCATCCGCCCGCCCTGGCTCCCCTACTCACCTTTATCCTCTGAATTTGAAGCATAGCTGCTTTGCGCGGCACAGCAGAATGCTGTGGCAATTGCTGAACAGGGGTGGCTTTCAAGGGCAGGCGCCTGTCAAATTTTTTTAACAACCGGTTCTGTGGGCATGGTTTAGTTGGTGGGCATGGCTTGGTGGTCATGTGACTGTGTGGACATGGCCTGGTGGTCATGTTACTGGCTGGGCATGGCGGCCAACTCAACATCACTCACATCGAGGCACGCATTTCCTTGCCTGGCCTCTCTTGACTGTGGGGATGCTGCAAAAGTCGTAAGTGTGAAAAATGGTCATAAGTCACTTTTTTCAATGGTCACTCCATACAAGCAAAGTACCAGCAAAGGAAGGGAAAAAAAAACTCCAGAGACGTTCCAGAGACAGGAAGTCTAGTCCTGCCAAGAATGTAATAAGGGTTAACGGAGGTACTTCCTTACAGGATTAGGCCAGTAATTTCTTCTAACAACCGGTTCTCTGAACTGCTTAGAATGTTAACAACCAATTCTAGCGTATAGGTGCAAACTGGTAGAATCCCACCCCTGCTGCTGAAGCGACCAGGAGTGCAGGCTTGCAGGAGGTGTTAGAATGCCTCTGCGAGTGCACAAAGTATGCGTTTGGCACGCGTGCGCACACGCAAAGTGTGTGCACACGCGCAAAGTGCGCCCACCAAGCCACGCCCACCGAACCGGTGGTAAAAATATTTGAATCCCATCACTGGTTTTTCAGAGCATTATAACAGTATAAGAAAGAAAATAGCAGTATTTCTTTTCTTTTTTTTGTAAATTTTGAGTTTTCACAAAAAAATACAAATAAAACATCTTTTTTGAAAGTAGCGTAATCCAGGGTTACATTTCTTCGTACAAACATAAATTCAATTTCGTGCTCATTTATTATGTTCTATTCCATTTCTTATTACTGTTTTACATTTTCTACATAGCTTCTCCCCTCTTTTAATTTTCTCAATTTTATTTTAATTATCTCGTCTCAATTCAAATCATTATATTTATACTTTTTGTCTGTCCTGTTTCAATTTCATATTATCTTTTCTCATTAAACAAAGTTTCTCCTGTAGTTACTGATTGGAGTATGACACCTTTATATCTTTTAAGTTTATCCATTTAACTCTTATTTAGGCTTCAATATATACCTTAAAGTTATAACATTAAATATAATAAATTCCATTCGGATTCTGCTTGGTACATTCTTAAAATACACACTATATTCTTTTTAAAAAAGATTATAAATATATGTAATTAAAACAACACATTCCATTCTAATTCAATTCTATCATTAATGTTAATATTCATTAAAATCTTAACTTTTTTGACATTACTTTTCAATTAAATATCATACTTTTATGGGAACAGTTATAAGCTTTCCATAATTAATTTTCCACCCCTCTCCACTTATATTTTATAAAACATTAACTAATTAAAATGTTCCCGTCCCTTCCTAATTCAATTTTTTCATTTATTTTATTTCATTTATTTTATTCACAAACATTTCACTGGATTACAGTAACTATTTTATACCTCATTTTAATCATACATTGTTTCCAATTTTCTAAAATTATTTCTATTACTAATATAACAATACAATCTTATGTACCTTTACAGAATCCCTTTTTCAGTTAAATTTTCACCCATTATCTCTCAATAGGCCCTGTTTCTCTATATCTTGTTTCTGTCCTTTGTAACTTCTTTTCCTTTCCTTCTTCCCTCTCTTCTTCTCTCTCCCCTTTTTACCCCCCTGTCTCTCTACCTCTATTTCTCTCTTCTGTATTCTTCTCTTCTGTTGCTTTCCAATATTATACTTATTTTTTCGAACTATTTTTCTTTTCTTTGGTTGTTTGTTTAAGTCTTAAGTTCTCCATTCTCTTTTCCCCCTTTCCTTTTTCTTCCCCACATAAAATTGCTTGTTCATTAAAGATGGCTTCTTCTTTGTCCCAGTCTTCTTGTTTCGCAGTCGTTTCTTGTTGTTTCTCATAGTTCCAAATCTCCATTTCTAAGAATTGGAAAACAAAGCCAAAAGAACCCCTCCCTTCTTGTGCATCTTCTTTGTACTTTTTAAGTTCCATTTTCAATTCATCCAGAAGTAGTGCCATTGTATAAATTTTTAAACAACCACCCGATTAATTTTAGTCATTCAAATGCAACAACCAAGAATCCAAAGATCACCAAGTAATCCAAATACACGCAAGCTGTTTCTTTTTGCTTTTTTTTTCACTTTCTCATCCTGGGGTTCTACTGTTTAGTTGCCAAGTTTCAGTTAAAATGTATCTTTTAGAAGTCTTGTTGAAGTTTTACTGTAGATCCCTTTTAATTCCAGGCAGTCTCCTCCCTTTTTTCCAGATCCTGCCCTTTTATTCTTTTTCTCTCCTTTCCTGCTTATAAAATTTTTTTAGTATCCAGAAATCTTTATTATCCCTTTGACATTTTGTTTTATTTTCAACTTAATTGCCTGTTGATGTCAAAGCGGATTTTTTTCCCCGATTTCTTATTTAAGTCTTAGTTGTCAGTATAGGGAAAGGGAGAGAAGGAAAAAAAACCCCAAACCTTTCCCTTGTCACTTTCCTTTGCTGCTTCAGACTCTTCTTTGGGAACGATGTTATTTTTTAAATTCCAGGGTACCTTAGTTGTTGCTTTTGCAATTTAACCCGGTCAGCCAAAACTTTCACTTCTTATCTTCCTCCTGCACATTCTTTTCCGGTCGAGTACTTCTTTGAGGTAGCCATTTCTGACCACCGCTGCAACCGCCTTCGGGAAAGGGAGTAAAGACCAGCTGAGGAGGAGAGATGCGGCTCTCCTCAACCCTGCTGGCAGTCTCCCCCCTCTTCACCACCTCTACGGGGTGGCTTAGCCCTGAAACCAGCCGGCTTGGGGCGCTCCAGCAGCGAGCCCAGATTGAAACCGCGCACAATCACGGATTTCTGTCTGTCACCGAAGAAGCTTGAAGAAACTCAAACCAGAAGCCCCAAAATAGCAGTATTTCTTGAAATTCAACTTATCACATTTTTAAACAAACAAGATAAAATACATAAACAATTCTGCTTAAAAATTTAGATTTTTCTACTACATTACCATTCCTTGTCTTAAATATATATAATCACCTGGTTCTATTTCAACAGCCCACTATCTACACAGTCATGTGATATCCTAATCAGGAAGCTGGGTAAATATGTACATATACTTAATAACACATGCAGAAATATTTTTATGACACTAGCATGGTACTTTGTAATGCAAGAACTTGTTATATACATCAGAATATCTGAACAGCTCTAGATTAGGCTGCCCTTCAAATCACTGCAAGTGTAGATCAGGATTTTATTCAGAGCAAAGATGTTTCTAATTGTGTTACTTACTGTGACATTTTTCAGACATTCTTCACACGATTTATTTGTGTACTTCTGACACCCCACTGTGAAAATAAATAAATTAAATTAATATCTTCATTTTCCCAGCTTCTTCTCTGACTTTGTTTTGTTTTGCAATCAGACATAAGGCTGGATCCTTTGTGATTGAATGTCCAGAATCAAAATTATTTGTCTGTAATAATACTTACTTCTCGTTTGGAGAGATAACATTAAGTCAACATCCAACTGTTTTTATACTTAAAGGCAGCTGTTAAACTTCTCTTCTACAAAACCAGCAGTCTTTTTCCCATTTATGTGAGATTCTCAGACACTTTCTGGAGAAGTCCCTCTCGTTTGGCAAAGATCAAAGTGGTTTTTTTCCCCCGTTCCTCCTTCTTAGTGCTCGGAGAAAATGACTAGTCCAAGATCATGGAGTTTGCTTTGTGCCTAAGGCAGGACTAGAACTCATGGTCTCCTGATTTCTAGCCAAACTGACTCTCAAACAACCTTACACAATTCTTAACAGGTTATATGTACTTTGTTCAGGTAAAAGAAAATTGTTTCAGAATCAAGGCTTTCACATAATGCTTTAGCATACTGGTAATTGCATATACTATCAGGTCAGACATTTTATTTAGATATAATACTGATAGGAATATATAATCACAATCCTGCTTTATACAAAGTAAATGTGTTAAACTCAAATGCCAGAGTTTGTGTCCAAGTAATGCAGACCAACAGGATTAGATGTAAATTATTATACCAGTGCTATATCCCATTCTGAAAGCCAGTTTTGTGTGGGCACCAGGCTAGAATCCAGAAACTGTTCTAATCCCACCTGAGGCATGAAGTCAGCTGGGTGACTTTGGGCCACTCACTCAGCCCTAGGAAACTAGCAATGGCAGTTCCAAGGAAAGTAGACTTGTACAGGTAGTCACCAGGAAGCAACACTAACTCAAAGGCATAGAAAGACACGTTCCCAGTTTTAATTAGAATTGAAATATTAATTGGTATGAAACTTTTGAAGCATCTCCTTTACAATGGGAAATTGGGTACTATATTTTTTACTGTAGAATGCTTTTTGTCAAACAACTTTCATAGTTACTTGAATGTTAAACATTGGAAAAGGGAAAGACAATGTTGAATACAGTGAAAGTAAACTTTTAAATTAATGTAATAGTTACATAAGAGATTAAACACCAGTGCTCTGGTGTACAAATATGCAGCTTTGCAGATACTGACAAACCGCACCTCCCATTAATTCCAAATTATAAGGCACGCCGAGAGCTTTAGCTCAACTTCTGCAGAGCCATAGGTTGTTGTCCACTCTTGAGTTACTGATTATTTTTTTTGCGCCTCCTTTCTCACTTAGACACAGCAAACACAGGGATCCGGGGACCAAACCACAAGGCTGGCGGCTCTATTTTCCTCTCCCCATTCTCCAAAATACACCCGCTGCTCTCTTTGCTTTTTGAACTCTGACTCAAAGCTGAAGAGAAGGTAAAAGCCGAAGCGGCGGCACAAAGTATACAAGGAGCCTCGCAACTGCTCCGACGACATTCCCTCTCTACCGCCCACGTCCCACGAGCAGAGGTCTCTTCTTACTTTCTTGCCCATGGGCCGTCAAGGCCATGGTATTCAGAGTCCAGAGGAGCAGCGGGAGGCCCAGCAGACACAAGCGGCGCAAGAAACCCATGGCGACTGAAACGAGTAAAGAGGCCACTCGTCCTCTCTCCGAAGCCCTTCGGCTCCGCTCGCCCCGCCTTTTCAAGACCGGAAAACAGCCCTGGAAGAAAGGCGCCCGGGCCCGCCCATCGCCGTGCACGCGCACTGGTTTTTTTTTTTTTTTTTTTTTTTTTACGGAAGCACGCCATGGGCGGCCCTAGAGAGTGCGCGCCCCCGAAGTAAGGTGGGAGGGTCCGCATTTATGTTAACGCTTGGCCAAACGTAATACTTCGGTTTCTTTAGTGATAGCGGCTAAATTCTTATTTTCTTTTATA
Organism: Pseudonaja textilis; assembly: GCF_049901715.1. Taxonomy (NCBI): domain Eukaryota; kingdom Metazoa; phylum Chordata; class Lepidosauria; order Squamata; family Elapidae; genus Pseudonaja; species Pseudonaja textilis. The sequence goes on along the minus strand of NC_141993.1, from coordinate 54,069,707 downwards.
TTATTTAAAAATACTGAAAAACAAAGTGCACCACCTAATAAGTTCTTAGGGATAGTGTTATTGTGAGTTGAAAGCTCCAACTTTCTGAGAGGGGTTGGCGGAAAGAAGCGCCCTGGCTAAACTTTCCATATTGTAACTAAGGTCAAAAAGGGGGAAAAAAAGGTTTGCCGGGAAATTGGGTCTGGTTTCTTTCGGATTCCATCTGGGCTCAAATGTCGCTCGTACGAGGGTGAGTTTGCAGAAAATGCTAACTCGTGCGTGTAGTAAATTAAACCAAGTAGGACTTCACAACTCTACTGAACTATTAAAACACTCATTTTACATTTAGCATAATTTATAAATTCAGCCGTTATGATTTGTGAGCCATAGTTTATAGCAGAGGCCTCCTAACTTGGCAACTTTAAGACTTGTGGACTTCCAACTCCCAGAATTCTCCAGCCAGCATAGTTGGCTAGAGAATTCTGGGAGTTGAAGTCCACAAGTCTTAAAGTTGCCATATTTGGAGATCCCTGGTTTATAGCAAAGTATATGTTAACCAGGTTACTATGGCTAGTTCAACAAACCTGAGTAAAGTAAATTACACCATTGTGAATGATTCGGGGTAAATTTCTCACGCTGTTCATAATGTACAACTTGGCTGGAGTGTGCTAAAAACACACAAATCTTCATCCTTTGTCCAACATGTAGGAACTCTGGCTTTCCAACTGATCTGCTGTTTGCCCTCAGCAGAGCAATTCCATTGTGGGCTATTGAATATTGTATTCACAAACCAGATTGCCTTTTTGGAAAAACATGAAAAGGTGGGATGGGTAATTCAGGTTTAACCCAATCTCATTTGGAAAGTTTGTTATGTGTTTGGAATTTGATTCCAGCCTAATCTATCTCGCAGGATTGTTATAAGAAAAAAACAGAGTTCTACAATATGCCATGTTGCCTTAATTTTTTTAAGATAAGGTGGAATATAATAAGTGACAAAATGAATGGGTCAAAAATGATGCTTTATTTTTCAATGGGACTTCTTAAGCAAACTCTGGCTCCTGAATTATATTCTTCACTTCCAGCTATCAAAATGTATCAGTGTATTAAAATTGTTGGAAAGTAACCAACAATGTTGAAATTACTATTTAGTTTAGTTTAGTTTCTTCTGAATCATTTTTTCATTATATTTGTTCATAAATCATATTTGTAGGCAATGACTCTGGATTGTATACCATTAAAATATACCTAATACAATATAAAAAAGAAAGCAATAAATCTAGATCTTATTTTAAACACTTGGTTGATGCAGGACAGGGAGATGAAACATAATTTAACACAATTTTGGCATTTGTTGTAATTGGGGGAGTGTTATATTTTATCTGTGTGTGTAAATTTTACTTGATATGTTAACTAGTGTACTGTTTTCTCGATGTGAATGTTTTATTTACTCTTGAGTAATGTAACATATTTAACCTGCAAAATGAATCTAAGCCCGTTTTCCAAAATTGAAATCTGCTTTACATATTGAGATGACTCTCCCTAATTATAATGAAACTCACCTTTGGAACAATTCACTTCCATCATTATACTTGTTCCCTGATTAAGGTAAATTTAAATAATATAAGTAATGTAAGTAATAAATGACCACATGATGGTGCCATAATATTGAGTTGTTTACTGAAACATGAAAATAACACTAGTTACTGAAGTGTCCCAAATGTTTTTTTAAGTTGTAAGATTCAAGTCATTATTGTATTAATTTTTAGAAATTTATTTGTGCTAAATTGTAAACAAGAGGCAAAATATGCAAATAAGAAGCAGAAGTATGCAATTCTGTCCGGACCAAGAGACAAACACATTTTCTAAATAGCAATAATACTTAGAATTATATACTGCTTCACAGTGCTTTACAGCCCTCTCTAAGCAGTTTACAGAGACAGCATATTGCCCCCAACAATCTGGGTCCTCATGTTACCAACCTTGGAAGGATTGAAGACTGAGTCAAACTTGAGCCCATGAGACTGGAACTGCTGAACTGCTGGCAGTCAGCAGAATTACCCTGCAATACTGCATTCTAACCACTGCACCACCACGGCTCTTCCATGGCATATTGTGGATTGAGTGCAGCAATTTTGGATTGATATTTATATTTGTAGTTCATTGAAATTATATACAATTGATATAATTATTCCAGCCATGTATTAATACATCTTCTCTCTTGATTAAATAATACAGTACTTAAAATCTCCCTCAAGCCTTTATGGATCTTTAAGCAGTTCAAAGCATCTTGTGGTGCAAAATGGTAGAAAGCACAATCACAGCCAACAGAGGAACTGGACCTTCCTTGTCAGTTTGACTTCAATAAATCGATATTATGTGAGTGGTTTTATCCCACAAGTCAGCCCTTTTGTAAGGGTGCCCAGATCATGCTTTAAATATCCCAGTGTTGGAATTGGCTCTAAAGAAGAGGCCCTTTGAGAGGTTGTCTTGGAATTGAATTATGGAAGACCTCTTAAATCTGGTTCTAGCTGGCCCTTAGCATCGGCTCCCATAAACACAAAAAGGAGCAGCCTTCTGTGTTAGTTAGGGGTGACTTATGTAGTATAGTGGTTCCCCATTTAAAAATAAACAACTTCAGAACGTGAACATGTGTGCATCTTGCTCAATAAAGCACATTTAAAAAATAAAGCTTATATACATACATGAATGCATCCACATACAATAACATATAACTTATTTGTTTTTAACTTTTACAGGAAGAACGAAAAACAATTTCACAACTTGGGGAGAGAGATTATGTAGATATAATCAGATATATTTGTGAAATTTAACAATTTACCAGGTGAAGTTCTGCATATTTATAAATGTAAGAAACTTCCTTTTGAAACATAAGGTATGGTTTAGCCAGAAAACAAAATATGTGAATAACTGATGTTGGAAGAAGTAGGAAGAAAAGTCACATGATAAGTGGTAGCCATTCTTCCTAAACTTAGGTAAGCACCTAAACTACCTGATATTTTAAATTGGCTTTATTGATTTAAAAAAAAACAGTGATTGTGTATTTTCAGAAACTACTGTGGATTTTCATGTAACATTTGTTTAATCCAGTAAGATATTACTGCCTGCTAGAAAAAAATCATTTGAAATCAACCCTGACTGTTCTTTGGAAGGAGAAATGCTGAAGCTGATACTGAAATACTTTGGCCATCTAAGGAGAAGAGGGGATTCATTGGAAAAGACCTAATATTGGGAAAGATAGAAGACAAAAGGAAAAGGCTACGGCAGAGGATGAGATGGTTAGATAGTGTCATCCACGCAATGAACATGAATTTTGGCAAACTCGGTGTAGAGGACAGGGGAGCTGATGTGCTGTGGTCACATAGAGTCGGAAGCAGCCTAGTGACTGAACAACAAAACAAGGGAAGAAACTTCTAAAGCAGGGGTGTCCAACCTTTCACCTTCCCTGGGCCACATTAGAAGATGAAAATTTGGTTTGGGCCGCACATAAAATAAAATAACAGTAACGATACCTGATCATCCAAAAAAACCATAGAAAACATAGTTAACATATTAAATTTATTTGGAAATAAAGTTAGTGAGATGTTTTTATTTTTATTATTAATTATTAATTAAAAATTATTTATTTTTTATCACGGTTTTTTTATCACGGTTTTTTTATCACGGTTTATTTTCCAGCCAAATTTTGCAGGGGGGGGGAGAAAGCTCGCCCGCCTCGCGCCTACCTCTCCTGCAAATGGCCCGGCTGGATGAGGCAGGACTGGAAGGCAGAAGCAGCAGCAGCGGCAGGGGCAGAAACAGCGGCGGGGGCAGAAGCGGCGGCGGGGGCAGAAGCGGGCGGGGGTGGTGGCGGGGACAGAGGCGGCAGCAGGGGCAGCGGGGCAGCGCGGCAGGGGAAGCAGCAGCGGTGGTGGGGGAAGAAGCGGCGGGCGGCGGCGGGGGGCAGAAGCGACGCAGGGCAGAAGGGCAGGGGGGCAGCAGGGGCAGAAGCAGCAGAAGCGGCGGCAGTGGGGGGGAAGTGGCGGGGGGCAGGGGGGCGGAAGCGGTGGGGCGAAGGCGGGGCAGCGGGGCGGGGGGCAGAAGGGACAGTGACAGCGGGGCAGAAGGGGCGGCGGGGGCAGAAGCGACGGCAGCGGCGGGGGCAGAAGCGGCGGCAGTGGCAGGGGCAGAAGCGGCAGCGATGGGGGCAGAAGTGGAAGCAGGGGCAGAAGCGGCGGTGGGGGCAGCGGCGGCAACAGCAGGAGGTGGCTCTCTGATGGCGCCCGCCTTTTCTGTTGCTGCTTGGCCTGGCGCTCGCCTCACCCCGGCCTCTCCTCCTCCTCCTCGCTGGCTCTGGCACGAAGGTTGGGGTGGGCACTGGGCCGCATTATGAGGCGACCTGGGCCGCATGCGGCCCGTGGGCCGCGGGTTGGACAAGTCTGTTCTAAAGGATATGTAAAGTATTGATAATTTGAGAGGTCGTTGGTGTTCTCTGAGCTTCGTTGTTTTCTTGCAAAGCTTCATTACCCAAACTAGATAACATCATCAGTAATACTAATTTGTTATCTAAGTCCTCCAGCTTTCCTTATTGTCTTGACATGAAGTGAACTGCTATGTTATAGAATATTCACAAATATTCTCATTTTAGGGCAATGTCAATAATAGAATGTTGCAAAATTATTCCTTTGCTTCTGAAGAAATGTTAGATCAGTCTAGAGATACAATAATCCTATATATTCATATAAGTTCAAAATTATATTCAAAATTATTGAAAGTATTTGGGATTTGCATTGGAGCTTCTGTATGCATTGCATATATCCTAAATTCTATTTCTAGATAAACCTAGAGAAGTAAAGCTGTTTTTAAAGACTGCTTCTGCTGTGTAGTATTTTTCTGGCATATAATTACATAACTTCTATAGACCACTAACAAACACAGTTTATATCAGTATTCAACAAAACAGCAGTTCTCTGCAAGGGGAGTGTTTCCATTATTTTTTTCATTTTTATCTTTCTGAAAACACCTGCTCAGTAGTCCAAAGACAAGGCCTCTCAGACATGCTTCTCTTCACAGAACTTTGCATATGCTCCAGCAGATAAAATATATGAAACACATTTAGATTTAACCATGTCTGATTGTTGCCTGCCCTCATTTTCTCCTGCTCCCTCATTCCTTTGCTTAAATTCATTTTTCCCAAGTATTATAAATTTATTTCTGAAAATCATTATGAAACATTACATTATGGAATGGCATATAAATATCTATAAAATACGCTAAAGTGCTGATTACAGTATTTTCTTTGCATCTCTGTTGCTCAATATGCTTTACTTTACTGGTGGTGATTTTGCATTACACTTATTTTCCTGTCCAGGTTATCATCTTTTGAGTGTAACTTGTGGGGTCTATACCAGAAATGGACAACCTACACCACTTAGGAACTCCCAAAATTCTCTTCTGAAGAGCCCCCATCTCATACAAACATTGGTGAAACACTTTTCTACCATGCAGAAGTGCACATGGTGCACTGTAACATCTAGAAAGGATCAGTAGTGGTTCGGCCCAAACGGTGGTTAAAAAAAGCCTCCAACATCAGCTGAGAGGAGGAAAAAAAATCCTCCCACAGAAAGAAGAGAAAAGTTCAGGATTGGTCCTCCCACCCACCCCTGCGCTTTTCTTTATCCACTCAGATGATTGGCGCAGCAAGTCTCCGATGGTGTGGGGAAAGCTACGTGCCGGTGTTAGGCAAAGCATACCCACCGAACCGGTGGTAAAATAATTTGAATCCTACCACTGGAAATGATGTAGTAATTTTTTTTTAATGAAACTCTCTCATTAATGGTTGAACAACTCAACAACCTCAGTAAACATGGCTAACGAGTGGTAGGAGCTGTAACTGAGCAATATTTGGAGGGTTATAAGTTTCTTATTACCCTGTCTAGGGCCCCTATATAGGGCTCAACTTTAAAAACTAATGATGTCCTCCACATTGTGGAGGCAGAAGGGTCAGGATACTTGTCTTCCAAATATTTTGCATGTTCTGATACTCATAGTTTCTGCCTAATGGGAAGAAGACTGTTCTGCTGGGAATGAATGAGCAGTAATAAAGCTCTTTGCACATTTAACAGAGGATGTAAATAATAATTATTGAAACAACTGTAAGGAAAACACTGTTTGTTCCCATACATTGTCTAGCAGTTTAGTCAGGAAGAAGCTTTCCTCATTTGTCTTATTTATAAACATTATGCATTTGTTTTTCATTTCTTCTTTATTCATGGATGGTCAGCTATACTGTCCAATTCATCTTGGTGGGGGAAAGAAAGAGATCAAACAAGAGAGGCATTTAGGACAGATTGTTATGCTAAGGAAGAATGGAAGCTGGCATAGGAAAGAGATGATCTAAAAAGGCAAACAAGCAGATTCGGTCCTAACATAATAAACTGGATAGATTTTGGAGATCCTGAAACAATAACAGAGATCTCTGAATTTTGAGGATTTTTTAAATAAGTTCTTTATACAAATCCTGACAATATTTAAAACAAACAATAGAAACATGTTAAGGACAAAGAATGTTCTCATGTTCTTTAAATGCAAATCTTTGAGAATGCTTCTGAAACTACCTGGGTTAATAACCTTAAATAACCTTAAAGGGGCAGGGTTTGAAGACCTATTTTATTCCCATTGTCCAAAAAAATTCATTTCATAATCATGATGCATATTTGATGATTCCTGGGATAGTTATACATTGCCTACCCTAAGTTGCCACTTCATATCTTACAACAAATTTTATATTTATTATTTTTATTACCATAGAAATATTGATATGGCCTCCAATCTACCAATGGTATTCATTTCCTCTTAAGAAGTGCCTTGCTATTGTCAATCCTTGAGGAACAAAATTAAGGATCAACCCTCTAATTCAGGTCATGGGCTATATTATTTATTTATAAAATTTATTGGCTACCCATCTTACCATAAGGTTAATTACTATCATACACATACATACAACATGGACAGATACACATACACACACATTAAAACCAAACATTAAATCTAAAGACACATGGGTAATGCAGAAGCAGAATGGGTGGAAGGGGATCTGTTGTTAATCAACTCTACTGTGCTCTTCCTCCACTGGGGCCCCAGGCAGAAATGATAGAAGGATTGGGGCCAACTTCACATTGGAAGGAAAGATGTTCCAGAAGGCAAGAGCAATAGCAGAGAAGGCCTTCCTCCTGGACCCCACCAGCCAGAATAATCGGATTGACAGACCCGCAGCATACTTCCTCTTTAGCATGAACAGGATGGGCCAACCTCAGTGTGGTGAAACAGTCCCTCAAGTAACCTGAACCTATGTATGCCATGAAGGGATTTAAAGATGATTGCCAACAAATACATTCAAACATGTTATGTTTGAATTATACTGTAAATATGGGTTCTTCTTTATGTATTGGGCTTCACCTCCCGGAATTCATAATTTTTGCCAATACTGGCTAAAATTATAAAGTCCTAAAAACACGGTTTTAAGTGATAATTGTCAACATGATTAGTGCTTAGATGGGGAATCACTAGGGGATTCCAGGATTGAAAATCATCCTGAAAGAAGGCAACGGCAAGCTAGTTCTGAACCATGATTAAAGTAACCACATAGATGTTTCTTTGTGGTCAACAGGATTTGAAATGACGTTCTCTTTTGGGTAAAAATGATGAACCATTGACCTAAAAGCACTTAATGGTAAATCAAGGGAGGAACACAATTTCAGTTGTGATAGACATTTAATTAGGGTCACGAGCATGCTCTGTGAAAAATAGTCCTCAACCAGGGATTATTTGCATACAGATTGACTTCATAAGGGAGAAAAAGAAACAAGGTAAGTGTGATAAGATGGGAATGACAAATTCTAGCATTGCCTTGAAAAGTGTGCTACGCAGACAGTAAAATATTCAAGCAGCCTGCAATCTACATTCACCATCAGCTCAGTAAACTCAATCAAATTTGAGTTGACATATACCAGATTGTGCTACAAAATTGTATCTAGATTAGAACCAAGTATTATTGAATTCTTTTTTAAAAAGAGTATAAAAGATGACCTAGATGGAGATAAGCAATATTGGTTACCAGAGCAACAAGGGGTGAAGCACATTTTAAGTGTACAAGAGAACAAAATTATGCAGCAAAAGCTAGAACTGACACCTTTGTAATTCACAAGAGTATTAAAAGGGGAAGCAGGAACAGCAAAACCAGAATTTCCAGATTGCTATTACAGCCTTTTCAATAAAAAGGCTATTTCAATAAAAGTAGTTTTAGCTTTCTTGCAGTTGATTTCCTGCTCTTGTCTATCTGGTGGAGTTGACACCTCTGCAACTGCGTCCACAACACACTTAACCAGGTCAGCTAAAAATCTAGCAGGTGACCCAGAATGCAAAGTTGGGATATGCTTTTGTGGCTTAATATCTTGAGTAACACACCTGTACGTTTATGATCTAGCAAACTGTATATTTCCCCCCCCCCAAAAAAAAAATCTATTAATTCAGTTAAGTGATTTGTATGAACTCGACCAGTGTTTCAGCTTTCTACAGGCAGACGGCGGACAACTTCCAGACGGGAAAGTTTCACCCAAGTTCCTGTCCGGGGTGTGGACCCCCAGCATAGCCCCTCTCGGCTTCTGATGTGGTAAGGAATAAACCCATCCGGCGGGAGGGACGCCGGGCGACCGCTAGGGGGAGGATGCGCCGGGCGGCAGTGAGGGGCTCCCTTACGCGTCTTTCCACGGGCTGCCGTGGTCGCTGCCGCTCGCCTTATTTGTCTAGGAAGGGTATTCTCATCCCCTCCAAGATGGCCTCGGAGTGGTTGTCAAGGCAACAGTGTGAAAGTCATCAGTGCCATGGAAACCCTTTGCGTGGCCGAATAATAGAATTTTTTTTTTCTCGAAGAAGGAGCCTGGGGATGAGTGGGCGATGTGCTATTTTCTGACGCGGCAACGGCAGAGGGCGGGAGGGGGGCTCCCCGGCGGCGAGGGAAGGGGGGAGCGATAAAATTAGCTCAGCATGGGGGGGAGGAAGAGTTTCGGGAGTGGCGGGGCTTGCCCTTGGGACGGGAGCCCGAGGAGCCGCGGGGTCTTCCTTTTGCATCTCCGAGTCCCAAAGACCACTAACTGCGCACAGGTAAGAAGGCTTCGAGTGCTTGGGCTTTGTCGTGCTGCGGCTCCCGGCTCCCTCCATCCCCAGGCGGGGCAAGAGCCGGCACTCTACCCCAAACAGCAAGCGGCCCCGAGTGCAACTGTTCCTGCAGCCCGCTCTACCTGGGCCAGGTGGACGTGGCTTCCTCTCCCAGTCTTTGGTGCCGCAACGCAAAGCGTGTTGAAGGGGGAGGCAAGGCGCGGGTGAGTGTGAGTGTGTGATGGGATTTGAAGTTGAACAGTCTGGAAGGCACTGCTTGATGATTGCACGGGGGAATTTGTAGGGACAGAGGCTTTTCTTGCCTGTGTATCTAGAAGGGTAGTTTGGTTTTATAGACAGGTAACCCATATAGGAAATCAATGCCAGAAAGAAGCCATGGGCTGGGAGCTCTTTCTGGGATATGTGCCCATAGCAGGAATACAGAAAAAGCAACCTATTCGCTAGCTGGGCATCAGTTCTCATGCAAGAATGCTATCTGTTCCAAGAATTTTACAGCGGTATGAAGGATCCCACAATTTAACTGGGGTATTTGAAGATAATCATAGGTCATCTCTATTTTCTGATCAAATTTTAGTGAAGTGTTGTAATATTGTGGTCTATTTCACACACATTTCTTTTTATTTTTTTGAAAACCGAGTTTACAACAAATGCAGTGTTTTCCTTATGAAAATTTTCTAGTACTGTTGGTTTGTGAATATTACTTTTGGAAACAGTTCCCATCTGTATACAGGTACTCCTCAACTTACGACCATAATTGAGCCCAAAATTTATGTTGCTAAGTGGGAAATTTGTTAAGTGAATTTTGCCCCATTTTACAACTTTTCTCACATTTGCTAAGTGAATTGCTGCAGTTCTCAAAGTAGTAACACAGTTGTTAAGTGAATCTGGTTTCCCCATTGACTTGGCTTGTCAGAAGGTTGCAAAAAATAATCACATGACCCCAGGACACTGCAATCATCATAAATGTGAGTCAGTTGTCAAACATCCGAATGTAAATCACATGACCAGGAGGATGCTGCAGTGTTCATAAGTGTGAAAAATGGCCATAAATCACTTTCTTCAAAGCTGTTGTAACTTTGAACAGTCACTAAATGAACTGTTGTAAGTTGAGGACATACTGTACCCATACTGTAATGGGTACAATAATGACATAATAAATGAATATGATAAAGACTTGAAATTGATTTTTCACTCTGTCAACAGAACTTCAGATAGCTGTAAAATAATCTGTTGCATGTATTTAGGGTTTTTCCCCATTATTTGATGGTAACATATTAGACCAAGTCCATCATAGGCTGAATACTTACATGCATATCATGTTAAAGAATTTAAACCAGAGCAATATTTCTTTCAAGAGCAGAGAAATGATTATAATACCACAATAATATCAATCATTGTATCATTTGTGCATATCTGCTCAGATTAAGATAAATGTATATAGATAGGTTTTTGCTAAACAGCTTCAAATCCAGGCTTTGCAATAAGAAAAAAAAACATTTCTAACTCATCAATTTTTATAATTGTCAATTCTCAATTTTTCAGCACACTGAATAAAAATTTAAGCATGCAAATTATAGAAGCCACTAGGACAATAAATGCCTGTCTTCTTTTTGCTTCCTAATTCTGCCTGCTCATTAGTAGTGGCTCTCCTGAAGTTTGTCTAACCTGTTTCATGATCCTTTTTTGTTGATATCCACCTGCAAACTCCTTTCTTCCCATCCCATCACTCAATTTTTCTGAAGGTGAAACACACCAACATCTATAAACATTTTCAGAAGTCCAATACTGACATAGCATTGTTTGCCTAATATATATGCTTAGAGAGGAGTAGCCCACCTGAAGCTCTTAGCTTAACATCCAAAGGCTTAATTTTTTAAAAAAAACTTCTGCAAATATTTGGCTCCGACTTCTGCCAAGAGCAATATGTTCCTATCCTGGCAGATACCCAGGCAAGGACAAATGAAGATGGAAAGAGAGAAGAAAAAATGATAATTCATCCATTTTCATTTCCAGTACCTCCCATACCAGAATTGGTTTGCCAAAGATAAACCCTAGAAAAAGAGCTGCCAATTACTGTGCATTGTAAGAGTCCATCTAATTTCCCAACCTGACATTCTTTAGAGGTGTTGGGATTACAACACCCAGAATTTCCAACATTGACTGGGAATTTTGAGAACAGCAGTGAAGTGTCTCTGGCATCAGGTAAGGAGGCTGATTTTACCAAATATTAAATGGCAGGAAGATGGGATTGTGCTTTTTAGATGTTCTGTTTTGCAGTCAATAGCTGCAGCCAATGTGGCAGTGATACAAAAGCAGGATTGAAGGGTACAGAATTGGAATTACTGGCCCTGACTGCCTCCATCCCCACACATACCTTTACCACCCATATTTTTGAGATATCTATTGATATTTTTCCCTTTCCCAAAGTGGAAAATTGAACTGAAATTACTTGGTATTTTGTTACCAAATTTCTGAAGCACAAACTCAGTGGGATTTTATAGAAACAAAAACTACCTTTTGCTCAGCTCCCAGAAATCACACAAATGAACTTGTCTTGTCTTCTTACAACAGGACAGAAGGGGTTTGCCACTGTGTTTTTTTCAGGATGCTTTTTTGACTTCCTTATGTAGTCTGTGTTATAGGTTGGGTTTCCTGATGCTCTCATCTGAGTGCCACAAAAGTCCGGCCCCTTTTCAGATTTTTTCCCCTTTCATCCAAGGTCAGCTTCATTTTAGAGGGCAGCAGGAGGGAAGAATTGAGCTGGGAAGATGCAGAGCAAACGGTTGTGCATGATTTCTTATTGTGCAGCTCATCCATCGCAATACTTATCTATAAAATATGTAATGTTTTTCTTTAGCAGCTGAGCCACTCTTTTATAGTTTTATAAATTTCTTGTTTAGAGCTAATGACACAAAAGAATTCACTTCTAACAGTTAAACTACCCCCTACCCCACTTTGTAATTATATTGATTATCTTTGTAGAGTCGGGGAGACTGGACCATAAAAATTAAAATATTCAGTACTAGTATGGTCAACCACTGATATTAGTAATTAACAATATTAAGTTAATAAATATTAATATACTGTGTGTGTGTATATATATATATATATATATATATGTATGTATATATATATATATATATATATATATATATATATATCAATCACATTAATGTAATTTAATGGTTCAATTGGAATTTTGTTTCAGAAAACATGATTAACAAACAATGGTGGTTCCTTTTTAAATTATAAGGATTTGCGAGAATTAACCATAAGCCCTTCTGTACAACTAATTATGGTTCTTATCTGGAATTGACATCTGGGCTGAAATTATTAGTAATTCTACTTTAAAAATAAAAGCAGTTAAAATGTGTAAGACATTCTTGAATAAATTTATCTTGGATTGCAAATCTGTATATTTTTTATTATAATATATGCTAAGATATCTTATAGTTTAGCTGATTCTACCATATTTCAATATTTCTTCTGCATATGAATGTGCATGATTGACAGCTTTCACTGTTCAGTGGTACTTCTGTGTATGAAAAATACTCTTATTTTATTTAAATCTATGAGACAGACATAGTTACAGAATACCTCAACAATGTAATGTAAATTTATGTTACATGAACGTTGGTAAAATGGGAGGGGTAGTTTAGTATTTTGTAGAAGAATATCTATGGTATATAAGGAGTATTATTAATTTATCTTTTAAGTAAAGTTTTCAAATTTGAGAGAGTAATAGACAAAAGAAAATCAGTGCATGCATATCATCAACTCATCCATTTCTTTACAGGAAGGTGAAATATTCCCTGTCTTTTTATTTCTAGTATTATGAGGGATGTAGAGTAATTGAACTTCCACATGAATCTTTCTGGAATAGGGTTTCCTATTCTCATAGAACCATGGCAACATGATCACCCACAGCAATAAAGTCTGTCTAACATTTATTCTGGTTGGGGGAGAAATCTGATTCATTTTTTCATATTTAAGAGGTGGCTAAGATTCTTGGCTTTTCATTTATTTTAATGGCAAAAGCAATCCATATTGCTCAACTGCATGGGACATTCTACTGTGGCTGCTTTTGCCTTCCAAAACTTCCTGAATTGATCATATGGCCATTCATCATTATGGGAACCGGAAAACCCTTCAGGAGAGCAGCACATAGATGTGAGCACTTGGGGTATTTCTGCTGTGGAAAAAGAGAATGTTAACCACTTTGTACATTCACAGAAGTAAACTATCCCATATGCATCTCAATGGAGCTCAAACTTTTAAATTCTCATAACTTTCCGGTTATTTTTTTTTTTTAAATATGAAGCAGACATTTGCCTTCTAAGCAAAAGAAATGGACCAGATTCACACATTCCTACCTCTATCTTCATACAGTTTTATAAGATCACACTTGATCTTCCTTAACCTAATCTTGTCCAGTCAGTTTGACCAGATCTGACATTTTCTTTCACAACTTATTCACTTTGTATTCACTTTTAAACCAGCGTGTCTTTATCTAGTATTTTTACATTAACGTTGGGAAATGTATTATACTTTCTTTTTCCATATGTGACATTTTGTACTATTGAGCTCTGTAAGTGTTAGCACAAATACTACGTTCTTGACATTGATCAGAGAATAATTATTTTACTCTTCCTGTTATGCTGTACACCATGCATTAGTTTCTAAAGGAACTCCTTGGGCTTCATTATTTTCAGTTGGGTAGGAAGTACCCTGGCTGCTCATTCTCCTTTGTAGGAAAAAAAACAGAGTCCAGACAAAAATGTTAGCCAGAACTACAGTGATAATACCTGTACCGTTGACAAGTTTCACACACTGTATAGGCTTGAGTAGACAGAAGAGAGTCAGTAATATATACCATACAGTTGTTAATGAAATTAGGGAAATAGACAGTTTTTAAATTAGATAGACAGACAGACCCACAGACAGACATTGAGACAAGTCAGACAGACAAAGACAGATATTGAGATAGGTCATTTAAATGTACAAGCTGATTGTAAGTTCAAATGGAAGAGTTGAGGTAGGACAAATTAAAATGACAGGTAAAGTCCAAGTCAGATTTGCTGACCCTATTTCCAAGCTCTATGAATCAGGAGTAAGTTTGAAGTGGATTATAAAGAATTATTTCTGTATATAGAAACAAGAAACGTTGTGGGGATTCCAAAAGTTATAGCAAATGGGACAGAGGCAGCAGAATGTAGGCATTAAAGAGACTTCCTGCTAACTACTCATCAAACATGGTTTGGGTTGCAACTTCAAAAAGTAGATATAAATACTATTTACATTTGCTAATATACTTCAGGATACAAAACTACAACAATGCAACCACTTTATTAAAACTATATTTTTTCGCAATGTAGAAAAGCTTAAAAGCTAAAGGCTTATCTTCACTGCAGGATTATGTAATTTGTTATAAGCAGTTAAAGATAACACACCACACATATTGAAATACTGTTTCCAGTCAGAAGCAGGAGAAATGAAACTTGAGCCTCTAAGGAGCAATCTTCAACTGTGCACATAACATTAGTGTAGGTTATGATAAGAGCATATCTAGCCTACAGTCTTCATCCCTGTAACAAAAAATAATGATGAGTTCATGATCAGTTCTAAAATAAAAGATAAGCTTTACCTTGAACATATACAGGAAAGATGATTCATCTCTCTGATGAACAACAGTACATGTGGTTGTCTCAAAGGTGCTTTTCAAAAGGCAACTGGACTTTCTTGGGGTTTGCTTCTTCTTGAAAATGTTTTGTTTGTCATCTAAGAAGCTTTTTCTTGAATAAAAAGCAGACTAAAATGAAGAAGCTTTTTGGATGAGAAGGGAAACCTTTTTGGGGTGGAGAACCAAGAAAGTCCAGTTGTTCTTTGAAATGCACCTTTGGGACAACCATGACCTGGATAATTGAGAATCTCCATAGAAAACACATGTGGTCCCCAAAATGTCATTGGGAGTTTTCATTTCCTACATAGGTTATTTTTCTATGTTAGAAGAGAAAAATGCACAATATACAAGTATATTCTAAAGCAGCAATTTATAGAAAACAATAAATTATGAATATTTGAAAATATAAAGGAGCTGCTGATACAGCCCAACAGAGGAATTATTGAGTCTGTCATCTGCACCTCTATAACTGTCTGGTTTGGTTCTGCAACCCAACAGAACAGACACAGATTTCAGAGGATAATTAGGACTGCAGAAAAAAACAATAACTATCAACCTGCCTTCAGTTGAGGACCTATATACTGCACAAGTCAAAAAGAGGGCTGTGAAAATGTTTACAGACCCCTCACATCCTGAACATAAACTGTTTCAACTCCTACCCTCAAAACGATCCTATATAGCATTGCACACCAGAACAACTAGACACAAGGACAGTTTTTCCCTGAATGCCATCACTTTGCTAAACAAAGAATTCCCTCAACAGTGTCCAAGTATTTACAAAGTCTGCACTACTATTACTATTAATCTTCTCATCACTCCTTATCACCCATCCCCTCCCACTTGTGACTATATGACTAACATTGTCACTTGTATCCTTACAATTTATATTGACTGTTTCCTAGTATGATTTGATTGCTTATTGTACCCTATGACTATTATTAAGTGTTGTACCTGATGATTCTTGACGAATGTATCTTTTCTTTTATGTACACTGAGAGCATTTGCACCAAGACAAATTCCTTGTGCGTCCAATCACACTTGGCCAATAAAGAATTCTGTTCTGTTCTATTCTATTCTGTTCTGTGCTGTGCTGTGCTGTGCTATTCTATAAAAAGTATCTTTGCTAGATAGAATATAACAAGTGAGAATCCAAGCTTAACATGTATGCGGAGACTGGGAAAAATGATCTGACTCCCAAGTACGGTATAACAACATGAGACTTGAATACCTTAAAGGTATAGCCTGGTGGTTGCCGTGGATAAGATTTTTTTTAAAAAAACCATATAGATCCTTAAATCTAAACCAAAGTAGTTCAACAGGACACAAAACAGATCTACTTCCAAGAATGAAGTTATGAAATAAAGGGTGAGGGACAAGAATCTAATTACAATGAACAAGAAGGAACAGGAGAACAGTATCATTTTTTACATTACAAGCCAAAATTAAGGTAAATAACTCATGTTGTAAGAAAGCGGATTTTGAGTAGGTTTTTAGTTTCCTTATAAAATGAAATTAGCTGCACTATAAGGATGTTCTACTTAAGTCTAATTATGATCAAGATTCTGTTGAGTCTTATGGGATTCAAGAAAGTTGCTACAATTACAAAAATGTCACAGAAAAACTCCCCTGTGCCCACTGGAACTGTATTCACACATTATGATAGTGCTGCTATTACATTACTGATACTAAGAGCAGGACAGTAATAGGATAGTTATATCTTTTGTTCCTCAAAATAGTGTGAAATATTCCTTGAATTACTTGTCTCAAATCAATTGCTAAGTCCTAAGGAAGAAGCTTTGGGAGCCCAACAAAAATATGCTCTTTGATTTAAGAATGTAAGCAGACTCTTTCCCCAAAACAAGATAATACCAGCTACAGTGTACCCCACAGTTTCTCAGGTTAACTTTGCAAATAAGGCCATTCTGACAAGCAGGAATTGTTAAAGACGAAAGGGCATCTAAGTACTCAGATCAAGCAGGGACCATTTCAGCTGTCCAGCATGGCTTCATTCTCATCTGGCACAATTGATATTTCAGAAAATTAGATTCCAAACAAAAGTATTAATAGATTATGGAATGTAATTACAGTTAACTACAATAACGTTGTGCTTTACTGGAGTTAGTTGATGCAATAATAAAAAAGATCAGTCCTTCAAAAGTGTCCTTTTTGACATTTTGAGATCCAGTAATCCTTTAGAAAGCAAAAGCAGAAAAATTATCATTATTCTGAAATTGTGTTATGTCCTAGTAAGAGATACAATATTGTTCAGCATCTTACTTCTTGCTGCCATTTTAATTTACATAAGTTTTAATGTTTGAATGTAAGTTGGTGTTAAGTGTTTTCTTTTACATTATGCTCTGGTCTAAAATCTGTGAATGTGATTGGGGTCTCTCTGTGTGTGTATACATTTGTGACATCCATGACATACTTTCAAAAATATGTACTTAGGATTACAGCCACTTAGTTGCCTAGTAGTCACTGTACAATTCTTAAAATGAAACTTGAACTTGCTCTTTGCTGACAATAAACAATATTACAGGTTTAAATTCTTGCTTTTGTGATGGATGAGCAGCTGATTCAGTGATTCAGACTGAGGTGATTTAGCCATTGCCGGTCTCCTTTGTGATATAATTGTAGTGATATAGTTCCAATGGAAAGGGAAGGAGGCCAAGCTTCTACTTTCATCTTCCACATTTCGCAATATATGTGTGTGATAAAGTCACAACTGTAATTCATTTACGTCATCTTCAAGACTAATGTGTATTCTGATTGCAAGTACCTAAATACATCTTTTCCTATCACAAGGCTCCAGAGAAATAAAACCTTATGGGCAGCCCCAGAGAAATAAAGCTTCTGACTCATAACACTACTATAAGAAATTCCTGTCTCAGAAATCTATAAAATATAGAGCATGTCATTCAGGTCCAGCTTAATGCCTGATGACTTCATGGACACTTCCGTATGGTTGCTATGGCTGTAGAATGGAACTAGTTTGCCATTACTTTCCTTTGGAATTTATTTAATTTCCCAGAATAATCTATGCCCCTGGTAGTTTCCAATGCAAGCCTGCTTTGCTTTTGAACTCGTAGAAGGTCAATTTGGTGCTGCCATTTGCTTCAGATATTTATAGCACTCCTTTCCAAAATAATGCTTTCTATATTGATACTATATTTCTCATAAACTCTAGTCAGATTGGGGGGTTTCTAGAGAATATTATGTTACAGAAATCCGCATCATTGTCTGTGCCTGCACACATTGCTCCAGTTGATGAGTGGTTTCATAGGTTTTTCAGTACGCAAGGACTGAAACAATTCTTTTTGTGAATATTGTTTAGGAGCACTAAGATGGCATATTGTATCTGATGCTGAGTTGGAACATAAGTCTGCATCTGTTCAGAAACTGTTTTGCACCTGAATGAGTCACCTTGTTGGCCTTTTCTTTTTAACATAAACATTTCAGGAATATTTATATAAGTGAGGGACCTCCTGTAAATCCATGACTGCAGTTAAATCTCCCCACAAGTCTTGGATAGAAGCCCCAGATTTCTCAAAATGTTTCTTTCAGTTTTCAATTTTCAACATGACAAAAAGGGGAAATTGTAAGAATTAATCCTGTTCCCATGCATGGGTTTCATTCCCCAACACTTAATCCAGTGCATCCAACATTCTTAAGAAGTATGGGCTTATATTGAAATGCCAAGTAATTATCTGGATAACAATTGCACCACTGTAAACCGTTTGAATTGCCTCAATCATCTGTATGTATAACTTTTTTGGAGTGTTAATGGGAATAGCGAATAGGATTCAGTTTGGTAGCAACACAAGTAGTTGGACATGCACAAAGGGTCTTATATCAGTCTCTAGGCAACTGTAGAAAAACAGCATTTGCTCAGCATCTAATTACAAATGACACTTCAGCTGGTGCTTTAAAAACACCAAGTGATGGAGAAGAAAAGGTTCGCTCTCTGCTGTGATCTGAATTATCAGAGATGTTGTCTTTCAGGGCTACAGTAGAAAACCACCACTTTTTGACAGAACCCTATTACTGCTTTGGTCTTCCATTAGCTTAACTCCCAGTGGGGCCTTTGAAAGCACTTCACAATCAAAACTGGTACTCTCACTCAGCCTGCCACTTTGTGTCTCTAAATTTTTTACACACTGAACTATAAAGCAACACCTTTGCTGTAATTATGGTCATAACAGCACATATTCAGGGAGAATAGGGTATTACTGTATAAAGTCAACATTATGAAAGCAATTGGCCTTTGAATAAAATTTATCCCAGCCTTTTCCATGAAGGTGCCCTCCAGAAATGCTGGAAGTACAACTTGGGAAATTTCCAACTGTAGGCATGCTGATTTATAGTTGGAATCTCAGCAATGGCTTTTCCATTGTTCTTCCCAAGCAGTTTCAATCTTCTTTTATTTTTCCAAGGAAGAAAATCCAGGGAATATTGAACACCACCACCACCCCGGGTTCTAGAATGCTCCTGAGCTGAACACCAGATCAATTACAAGTCATTATATTCTATATACTAGAGACCTAGTATACAGAAACCTAATTAGGTTTCTAAGACTGGAAAAGACCATTCTGCCATTCAGATTCAGAGGTGAAAAAGATGGAAAGGGATGGGGGGATGGAGAGGCAACCAGTTGTCCCTTTCTCAGCCCTATCCCAGAGATAAAAGGAATTTGGAAAAACACACCTGTTTGCTGGCTGGTGGACTATTCCATAAGTGACAGTAAGAGAAAACTCAGCACTGTTTCTCTGTAATATATTAAATTCCACATGTTATATTCATTGTTAAAAGTCTGTAGTTTATTTCCTTGCTTAAGTAGCAGTTTATTTCCAGTGAGTTTGGTTTGTAAGCATGTTGTCCGTTGTAATATGTGAACTCTCTCAACATATATATTCAGTTTATTGAATCATAATTTCAGAGGTGTGATGCTACCAGTTTGGCTTGGTTCTGCTGAGCCAGTAGCTCCAAAGGTCAGTGGAGACCGAACCAGTTCTCTCTGGGCTCCATACTGACTTTTATTTCCTGCTTTTAAAGCGCAGCTGCTTTGCGCAGCACAGCAGATTGCCACGCATCAGCTGCTGAAGACACAGGGAGAGTGCAGGATTGCAGGAGGTGAGTAGGAAAGCCTCTGTGTGTGCGCAAAGTGTGCATTTGGTGCATGCACATGCATGCAAAGTGTGTGTGTGCATGCAAAGTGTGTGCATGTGCGCAAAGCACACGCCCACGAAACCATGCCCACTGAACTAATAATAAACTACTTTGAAACCCACCAATAGTATAGTTCATAATGTATGAGCAAGCTCATGAAGGGAGAAGATTTTCCAGTTCCCATTTTGGCTTTTTATCAGAAGCCAGAGAGCTTCATCTGTCTGAGCCTTCAATAACTTTAAAGTGGAATGCTCATCTTTGGAAATCATGTAGAAGTTAAAAGTAATCCATAGAATTGATAAACAAAGCAGGTTTTAAGATTGAGATAAACTAACTTTGCAGCATTATGACAAACATGAACTGTATGTTATTTCAAAAGAGCTATGTTAAGACATAGAATGAAGTTTAAAAAAATACTGTACATTAAGATAGGACAATCTACAACTGGCTTTGCTGGGGAGAATTTCTGCTATAAAAATGAATGTTTTGCCTAGAATGATTTTTTTTTTTAAATAATACCTGTTTTAACAACTCCATCATTTAAATAGTGGCAGAAAGATATATCAAAATGTGTCAAAGGAAAAAAAAACATGAGTTAAATATAGGGTGTTATAAGATACAAAAAAAAAGAGGACTAGGTTTTCCTGATTTGAAATTGTATTTTGTAGCTTATTTTGTAAGAAAGGATGGATGCTGCTGATAAATAGAACTCTTGGAGTTATAAGAAAATGACCTTAGATTTGGGTGGCATGAGTATTTGTGGTTAAGGTTAAGGCTAATGTAAATTTTAAAAATCAATATTTTACTGTATATGTGCCATTTTGAAAATATGGAATAGATACAAAGCCAGGATATGTCCCAAAACACCTTTCCATTCTCAGCACAAGAAGCATTTTATAGACAAAAAATAATAGGAAAACACAAATAGCTAACTTATTATGAGTTACTAAAATTTTGTCATGGAGAATATAAAATAAAATCAAGAGTAGAATTGGTGGCAGAATGATATAGTTTGTATTATTAGAAAGACTTAAAGTAGATGAAATAATGTATGGTTTTGAATATTATAAGACTAAGTTTGAAACTGAACTGTGTACAGATTATGAATGTGTAATTGCTAAAATGTACAAACTTTTATTGAAATTTAAAACAAGAACAAGTTAAAAATGTGTGAAGAGATATAACGATTTTGGTTATACAGTTTGAACAGTGGAGAAATATGTGGTTGAAAGGATTAAAATTTATGCTATGTTACGATTTTACAGAGAATTTTTATAAAATGAAGGGACAATTTCTCATGTTTGATGGACATGTAATATCTATAGAACTCTGGATTCAAATACACAGAAATTGAGACCATTTTTTTTTTTTTGGATTTCTTAGTTCAGTACGGAATTGGAGAAACAATATATGCACAAAAAGGAAAGATTCAGCAGTACCCATAATGGAAGAATGGTTGGTGAAGATGATAGAATTTCCTGAGATGGCTAAATTGACTTTGTTAAATCAGAGAAAAGACAATATCTATGTTTATTGCTGATATTTAAGGTTTTTTGCACAAAAAGTGAATATATGATTCATGGTTTTGCTGATTGGACAGATTACCAAAAGAAGAAAAGTAAATTTGTAATTGGAAGATACTTCTTTGTGTCTAATTTTCTTCATTAGAAAAGAAGAATATAAATGTATATATTTAAATAAATGTTGCCAATTTATTTATAGATCTCCACAAAGGAATACAGAAATTTGATTTCATTCCTTGGAAAAGCCTCCTTTCCCGTCACCTATATATAGCTGTAATGGAGACATAGTCCTTGTTCACAGTCACTAAAGTCTTAGTACCTTTTTGTTTGGACTACTAATGCACTCTACATATGGGTGCCCCTGAAAACTGCTTGGAAAATACAACTAGTCGCAAAAGGAGATTGCTTGAGGAGTTATAAGTAACAACATGGTATACCCACATAGCATCTCTAATTTGCAAGCTGCTCTTGGCTTCCAATACTGGCTATCATCTTTAAAGAGGTTTGTTGCTCAGGGCCTGATTATTTATGGGATCACCTTTCTCCAATTGCCTCTGCTTGAACCAGGATGGTCATGCTCTGAATCCCAATGACTGAACATTATAATTTTGGAGGACCCCAGAGTTGTGCCTTGCCTGTCACCTCTCCTGTCTTCTGGAATACTGTTTCATCAAGTTAGTTTATTCATGACCCTACTGTCCTTTAGAAAAGGCTGGACAGTTTGTGCTTCCAGCTGATTGATGATAAGTGTTTAGAATTTTGTTATATTTTAAAAGTTGACTTCCATCCTCCCAAGGCCAGAAAATTGAGGACCCAGATAGTTAGGCTGAAATTGTAAACTTCCCAGAGAGTGCTGTAAAACAACGGTCCCTGACATTTCCAGCTTGCGGACCGGCAGTGGCGAGGGGGAGAGAGGGTGGTTCTGTACGAGTGGTGGGTGAGCACAAATGAAGGTCACGCAAGTGGAGCTGCACACACATGCATGCTCACTTACACATGCGTGGTTCAATTGCAAACAGGCCCTGGCCTATGGGTTGGGGGACCCTGCTGTAAAGCAGTACGGGGCGGTATATAAGTCTAAGTACTATTGCTATTTTCCACAATGCATTAATATTTTTGCATTTGGTTTTGTGTTTTTAGGGTATTTTTAAACTCTGCATACTATTTTTTTCTGTCATTTTTATCTCCTCCCAAAATTTGAGAGGCAGACGTTTGTATAGTTAAGCACAATTTGGTTAAAAATCCAAGCATAAATAGTACAATTCCTTTTCTTTCCCTCTCTTGTCATCTCATCCTGAACTGGCCGAGGTGGGGGATAGATGGTGCCTTCCCTACCAAGTCCCTGATTGTACAGAAGAATGAGGATCTCAGTCACTTTCAAATTCTACATGCCTTCTTCCCTGTGAGAGGGATCAAATTTTAATTTGTGCAAAAGTGTACTCAGGGACCACCATCTGACAAGCCCTAATCACTGCCCATATAGCTTAGTGAAGATGTGGTGCTCACCTTGAGACAATCTGGTACAGAACTTGAGACCAGGAGGTGGCATCCTGGGAACAAGGGAATGAAGCTGGCAGCTTGCACTGGGAATTACCATTGGTTATTTCATGCCAGTAGACCAAAATTTTCTCAATACTTGCTTAAGCATTAAGAAAGAGAAGTAGATTCAGTAGATTCAGCAGACTCACTCCTCCTATGTGCCCCTATTCATATACATTCATGGCATTGTTTCAAACTTGGGCCCTATTTTATCCTTTTCATTGGTGATACATAAATAGCCAGCCTAGTTTAAAGGCAGCTGTTCCTCAGGACAGAGAAACAGGCTGAACTTCAACTCATTTTCAGAACTGAAGTAATATTAAGTGGTGGGAGCTAAGAAAGTGAGCCACTAACTATTTCCCCCATTTAGGATGCCCACACATTTCATTCCATGGGGCTGTTGCTTTATTCGTTCACAGCATCCATCTCACAGACTACAGCAGAGCTTTTATTCAAAACTGCGCCTTTTGTACATTTATTATTACCAGATTTGCGGGTGGGGGTGCTTTACAATGCTTTCCAGCATCCACCACTTTATTTTTAATAAACAACCCATATTAAGGATCGAGCACAGAGTAGGATTTCCAACTTCTTTTTAACAAGCTTCAGGTTGTCTGCCTCTGAACTGAATTGTTTACATGTTGCTTATGCTTGTTTGTAAAGCTTATGCCACCAAGCAAGATCATGTCATCAGGTCCTGAATGATAGTCCTGCTGTCAGCTATGTTAGGGTATAAGCAGGAGATGGGTAATGGTTTGACCCAATGGTCTAGAGAGAAAAGATCCCTTAAGAAAATGAGCTGAACAAAGGCCTTCCCTCTTTTTATTCAAACAGACGGAGGTTAATCTGTATGTAGACTCTCTCATCACCACCTCCCTATACTGTTAATGCAGAAAATAGTCGTGTTTCTAGGACACTGTCATGTTTAGGAACTCTCTTTGTTCTTAGGAAAAGTCACTTTTCCTGTGAAGTGGAAAAGTTCATGCTGCAATAGTGATAAGATGGAGCCGGTTCATAACAAGATATTGCAATAGCAAGCATATTTGTTTTATTTTTTTCATGTATCACCATGCTCCATAGGGACATGTGGGTGGAAAGACAAAATATTATAAAGCAACAAGCAAAGAAGATCCACAGAGAAATCAAGAGAGAGTAAATGAGGGCAGAGACCTCAGACAGAGATCTCACACTGCTTGAATAGTTCATATCAGTTTCTTTATTCAATATTAGCAGTGCTAAATAGTCAATGATCTTTTCCTTCCAAATTCTGATTTCCTGTTTGAATTTTGTATTTTCAATAGTCACTCCTATATGTGCAATTCCGCATTGTGGCTTCACAAAAATATTTCTCTATATATAGAACATAAGGTAAACAACCTTTAGTTAGTTGGTTGTTAGTACTTTTGGAAGGAGAGTTGCAGAAGTAATCTCAATAATGAGCTTTACATTAGAATACTTAATCTAAAAGTTACAACATTTTTTGCTTACAGAGCTAGAGGGTCCTTATAACAATATACCCTGACTAAGCTACGTATCAGCTAAACTAAAAAAATGGATTGTTTATTATCTCAAGCATATTTCTGTAGACAGATAAACAAATCTCCTTCATTGCTCAGTCTAATATTTCATGAAAAGAAAAGCAACACTAGAAGCAGTTGTAAGTTTTCCCATTGATAAACCAGCATGTTCCATGCACTCAACTCTTTGAGAACATGGAATTAGGGAAAATATGTCTCCAGGGCCTTTTCATGATGCATATTATTGAAGCTTAATACTGTATGTCAATATTCAATATTATTGAAGCTAAAGAGAGATTTAGTAAATGACTTACCCCTGAAAATGAACTAACCCAGCAAACTGATTTCCACGACTTAACTGGGTTTGTTGGGTTTTATATCTTGCCTCTGCTTGAAAAGGAAGACAACTCAGTGACAGAAAATGTCTAGCTTTATAAATGAGATAAATGGATAACTGTTTGTGAAAATGTTGCATGTATTTATAATCACATATTTACATTAATGTATATTTTAAGAAGAATCTACATGAATATTCACATATAAATCAAAAGTTTGTATTTTATCACAAAGTACACAGTTGCAGATTTTCTTCCTTCACAAAACATGATTATGAATCATATTTTATATAAAATGCATGTTCTAATACATATTTTGTTATGTAATAGATAATTGCTTTTTTTAATAAAAGTTTTATTTAAGTTTTCACAAAACATACAACTACAAATACAATATCTTTTTTTGAGAACAGCATGCCCCCGGGTTATCACTTCTTCATACAGACATAAACTCAATATATATTTATTTTATACATTCTAATCCATATCTTATAATTATTTTTGCAATTTTTTCAATAGCTTTTCCCTTTCTTTACTTCCTATAGCCTTATTTTAAATTATCTCATTCCTTTCTTAATTCAATTACATATCTTTTTCTAATTTTTAAAATCTTTCTAATCAATGTTTTTATACTTTTGTCTGTCCTGTTTATAATTTCATATGATCTTTTCTCATAAAACAAATTTTCCCCTGTAATTACTAGACTGGTGTGTAACACCTTTGTATCTTTTTTCAAAGCTTGTTTAAAAATTTAAGGTACACCTTTACAGTTATAACATTCATTTTCTAACCTCTATTTTATAACACATACCTATTTTCAATCGAATTCTGCTTGGTACATTCCCTTAAAAATACACACTAAATTCTTAAAAGAAAAAAGTATATATGTATATATATATATATATATCTGTGTATATATGTATAACAATAGTAAATGGAATAATTATTCTATTCAAGTACAGCTCTGCCATTAATATTAATAACCATCTTTTACATTTCTATTTCTTTTAACAAACATTACCTAGTAATATCAGTTGTCTTTCACTGTAATCATCTATATTTCATATTTTACTTATTACTGTCTTTAAATAAAAAACCAAACAATAGTTATTAACAGTAGTCAATAAAGTTATGATTCTTATTCAAGTTCATCTTGTCAACTGATAAAAATCTTCCATGATTCTTTTCATTTTTTTTAAACTTTCTTTTTAAATCATTGAGAACCTTATTTTCTTTACAAACAAATATTCCACTATACATTGATAGAAATTTTTCTATCACTTTAATCATCTAACTTATTTTCTAACCCTTTTCTATTTCTAATATAACAATGCTATCCCATGCACCCTTGCAGAATCCTCTCCTTAACTTAAATTTTAACCATTGTCTCTGTGTCTTTTAAATAGGTTTATACCTTTAATTCTTGTACGCTTTTCCTGTACTTCTATATCTTGTTTCTGTCCTTTGTAGCTTCTTTTCCTTTTCCTCTTCCCTCTCTTCTACTCCCTCCCCTTTTTATTCCCTTTTCTATCTGATTCTCCCTTCTGTGATCCTCCCTTCTGCTTCTTCCTGATATTATGATTACTTTTCAAATTACTCTTTTTGGGGGATTGTTGCTTCAATGCTTAAGTTTTTAACTCCCTTTCCCCCCTTTCCCTTTTTTTCCCTGCTTAAAATCGCTTGGTCATGAAAAATGGCTTCTTCGTTGTCCCGCCCTTCTTGTTCTGCCAGCGTTTCTTGTTGTTTTTCATAGTTCAAGATCTCCATTTCTAAAAATAGAAATACGAAGCCAAAAGATCCTCTTCCCTCTTGTGCTTCTTCTTTTTGTTCTTTAACTCTCATTTTTAACTCTTCAAGGAGTGATGCCATTTTAAAAAAATTTAAACAACCCCCAATTGATTTTACTTTGTTTCATTAGGATCCTCCATCCAAAGTTCCAGGAATCATCCAATTATCCAAAACTGTTTCTTGCTTCTTTTCTCACTTTCTCTTTCCAGGGGCTTTGTTATCTTGTAACAAAGTTTCAGCTACAATATATCTTTTGCAAGCCTTGTTAAAATTCCACTATCTTTTTTTTTTTTTAAGTTCCAGGTGGTCTCCTCCATTTTCCAGATTCCACCCTCTTTTTTCCTTTTTTTCTCCTCTGCTTTCTTTCTTTTTTTAAAGAAAAATTTTAAATTATCCGAGAATCTTTATCCCTTTGACACTTTATTTTCAGCTAGAAATAGACTATTAATGTCACAGTAGATTAGTATCAATTTCTTATTCCAATCTCTTCTTCTTAACGTTCCAAGTCAATTAAAACTGTCAATGTGAGAGGAAAAAAAGCCGATTCCGTTTCCTTTCCCTTTCTCTTTCACAGCTTAAAATCTTTTTTAGGAATAGTATTAGTCTTTAAAATTCAGGTTCCAAGTACCTTCAATAGATGTTCTCCATTCAACCTGTTCAGTCAAGCTTTCTCCTTTAAACTTCGTCCTGCACAATCTTGTCCAGTCAGGTTCTTCTTTCAGGTGGCCATTTCTGACCACCACTGCAACCACCTTTGGGAAAAGGAGTAATGGCCAGCTGAGGAGGAGAGATGCGGCTCTCCTCAACCCTGCTGACGGCTCCCCCTTCTTCACCACCTCTACTGGGTGGCTTCAGCCCCAAATCCAGGTGGCTCGGGGCACTCTAGCGGTGAGCACAGATCAAAACCATGCACGATCGCGATTTTGGTCCGTCGCTGAAGAAGCCCAAACCAGAAGTGAGATAATTGCTTTTATAACAAATTCAGAAAAAGGTGAAATCCAAACCCAAACTATATTTGTGGATTAATTTGAGAGATTCACTTTGAAATGAAATTCTAAAGCATTCATTATAAAACATCCATTTACCCAGATCTTGCTGTACAATTATGTGTTTTAGCAACAGAGTTAAGGGAGGCTGTCAAGAAAGGCTTTGTTCTATTTTGCGAGAAAGGGGTTTCCTCATAATTCTGGAGCATTGATTCCACTGGAAGGTGGGGGGGAGAATGCCATAATAGAAGACAGTTTTATGTTTATTGTTTATTATAGATAAAGTCAAGGATGGGTAAAGGAGTATCAATGTATCAGAACATAGAGTCCCCAGAACAGTTTCTCTGGAAAACTCAGGCTGTTGTACACAAATCCCTGACCAATAAGCATGACGTTCCACAGATCTCCACAGATTATTCTAACAGAATCAAGACTATAATACTGGCATAAATTCAAAGCTATCTCTAGAAACTCACTGAAAGCTAATAGGTTAGATCAGTTTGAGTCACACATAGATGCAATGTTTGCTGATTTTTAGATGAAAAGCACTGATCTTAAATCAGTAAATTTTCTAAAAAATATTTTCTAGGGAAGAAGTAAATAATGCAATGAATCCATAACAAAATTCAGTACAGACTTATGTCCTTTCTCTCATTAAATGTCCTTTTTTTCAACAAACATGAAGGCTTATAAATCACATGCATTCATACAGTACATACCATACAGCCCATGAAGATCTTTTGACATTCAATATACCCTGAAGGTCTATATCAGGGGTATCAAACTCACAGCCCGCGGGCCAGAATGCATCATGCACTGGCCACGCCCATCCTCCATTTAGCAAAGGAGGAAAAGTCACGATCCATGCCATCGCAAGTTTGACACCCATGGTCTATATCATATACAGTTCCCAAAGCATACATCATATATGCATATTCATAAGAAAGCAGTATTCATGTAAATAACACAAAGCTAATGGAAATGAAATAAATGTTCACTTTTAATATATTATTTGTTATGTTTAATATCCTCCAGACAGACAAGAGATTCACAAACAGCCAAAACAAAAAGTACACTAACTGTAGTCCTAATTTTAATTAGAAATACAGAGGCATACAGTATACTTTCTATGGGCATCATTGTGCCAGAAGGAACTCTTGTAATTTTAACTGTTTACTTAAAGCTGTAAAATAGCTGGATTTTATTTCATTTTATTGTAATATTTTGGTGGTTTTCTGAAACTTCTCTAAAATGAAATATTGATATTCCAATTAAAGATTCCCTACCAAAAATTTCCTAGCTCTCTAAGTGAAATACAGAGCGCAGATTTCCTTGAGAAAAATAAATCACCATTAAGGCAGCTTAAGTTCCAAGAAACACTACATGCTACAGGGGTATCTTATGCCAAAGAGCAGCCATGAGGTTCAGAAATTCTGCTCCAAACAAAAGTAGCTTTGCCGTTTAGAAGTTCAGAGACTGCATCAGTCCCTGATCTAGCATCTTCCACTGCTTGCATTTAGAGCAGTTTAAACAGAATATCTAGGAAACTTGTTTTTAGACCAGGAAACATTTCCAATGTTCCTGAGAACTTAGTTGTCCAAAAGGTAGAGGGTGAAACTAGAGGGACAGCCATATTGGACTTAATTCTGACAGAGAAGAAGTGATAGAGGGAGTTGAAATTGCAGGAACCTTGGGTGATAGTGACCATGTCATACTAGAATTCAACATAACACAAACACAAGCAATAGAACATACGGACACCAGAGTCTTGGATTTTAAAAGAGCTGATTTCAATAAACTCAGAGAAAACTTGGGAAAGATTCCATGGATGATAAAGGGGAAAACAACTCAAGAATCTTGGGAAACTCTGAAAAGTATGATCATAGAGGCCCAGACCAGCACAATACCACTGAGAAAGAAAAACAAGAAATCCAAGATGAAACTAGCATGGCTGCACAAAGTTCTCTCTGGCAAATTGAAAGGAAAAAGGGACAAGTACAAAAAATGGAAAGAAGGACATACAACTAAGGCAGAATATCAGCAGATAGCCAGAATCTGCAAAGACAAAGTCAGGATAGCAAAGTCTCAGAACGAACAAAGACTTGTTGTTCAACAACAACAAAAGTCAAAGATAATAAAAAAGTTTCTTCCAACATTTAAATAACAAGAAAAAATCAAGGAAACAGTCGGTCCACTAACAGAGAAGATGGCAAAGAAGTAACAGGCAACAGAGAGAAAGCAGAACTGCTTAACTCATTCTTTGCATTGGTCTTCACGCAAAAAGAAACTATAGCTCAACCCACCAAAAACATAACTGTAAAAGACATGCCAGAAATAAAAGTTAAAATAAGCAAAAATAATAATAAAAGAACACCTGTCTGATCTTGATGAACACAAATCACCAGGGCCTGATGGATTACACCTCAGAGTTTTAAAGGAGCTGCAGAGGTAATCTCAGAACCACTGCAACATATCTTTCAAAAATCCTGGAGCACCGGAGAATGACCAGAGGACTGGAAAAGAGCTGATGTGGTTCCCATCTTCAAAAAAGGGAAAAAACAGACCCAGGAAACTATAGACCAATCAGCCTAACATCAATACCCGGGAAGATACTGGAAAAGATAATACAAAAACGGATCTGCCAACATCTAGAAACAAGTAAAGTAATAACTAGCAGTCAGCACAGGTTTGTAAATGCCAAACCAATCTTATTCCATTCTTCAACATAGTAATTAAATTAGTAGACCAGCAAAATACTATGGACATAATATATTTAGATTTCAGCAAGGCATTCGACAAAGTAGACCACAACCTACTCCTTAGTAAGCTAGAAAAAAGTGGCATAGATAGCACCACCACTAGATGGACTCGCAACTGGCTGACAAACTGTACTCAACGAGTAATCCTTAATGGGTCTAAGTCTACATGGAGGGAAGTAAACAGTGGGGTGCCACAAGGTCCCGTCTTAGGCCCAGTACTCTTCAATATATTCATTAACGACTTAGATGAAGGAATAGAAGGGGAACTTACCAAATTTGCAGATGATACTAAGCTGGCAGGAATAGCTAACACCCAGAAGATAGGCTCAAGATCCAGATGGATCTTGACAGACTAGAACACTGGGCCATATCTAACAAAATGAAATTCAATGTAGAGAAAAATAAAGTCCTACACTTAGGCAAGAAAAACCAAACGTACACATATAGACTGGGTGAAACCAGGTTCAGTAGCAGTAACCGTGAGAGGGATCTTGGAGTCTTAGTGGACAACCGGCTAAATATGAGCCAGCAATGTGCAGCAGCAGCCAAAAAAGCTAATGCAATCCTAAGTTGTATTAACAGAGGGATACAATCAAGACCAAGGGAGGTACTAATACCACTCTATAAAGCCTTAGTAAGACCACACCTAGAGTACTGCATCCAGTTCTGTTCACCACATTACAAAAAAAGATGTTGAGACTCTAGAAAAAGTCCAGAGAAGAGCAACCAGGATGATTAGGGGACTGGAGACTAAAATATATGAAGAATGGTTACAGGAACTGGGCATGGCTAGTCTAGTAAAGAGAAGGACCAGGGGAGACATGATAGCAGTCTTCCAATATTTGAGGGGCTGCCACAGAGAGGAAAGGGTCAAGCTATTTTCTAAAGTGCCTGTAGGCCAGACAAGGAATAATGGATGAAACTGAACAAGGAGAGATTTAACCTGGAAATAAGGAGAAACTTTCTGACAGAACAATCAACCAATGGAACAGCTTGCCCTCGGCACTTGTGGGAACGCCATCACTTGAGACTTTCAAGAAGGGATTGGGCTGCCATTTGTTAGAAATCGTGTAGGGTCTTCCGCTTGGGCAGGGGTTGGACTAGATGACCTACAAGGTCCCTTCCAACTCTGATTATCTGTTCCTTCTCTCTTAGGACTGCTGAGTCTATCTTATGCCTTCAAAAAGCCAACATGCAAGTGTCACAGATGCAGCTGAATCTAAATTTATTTTCAAAGCCAAATGTTTGCAAAAAGTTGCCCATTATTTTCTCAGCTTTGCTAATTAGGGAACTGTTCTGACTATGTGCTGGTGGCAAAGTGTTAATTAATGCTGCAGCATTATGGTCTGTTGTAAACAAATTCAGGGGAAGTATATTTGTGAGGGAAATGTGGAAGCATTGTCAGATTCAGATGCAAATGCCTCCATGTAACCCACGCAGAGTCTCAAATTGCTGACACCACACTGCCTTTTATAGAGATGAGAAAGACAAGGATTTGATTGGCAAGCTAAACTGCCTCTTGAAAATGTATTAATTTATTAATATTCAACGACAGTCATAAGCAAATAAGCAAATTACATAACTCAAAATGTAAAACCACAGTTGAAACATGTTTCCAAGTTGTGCTTGTTTGCAGATCTGATTGCATTTACAAACAGGAAAATGAATGCATCCATCTTAAACAATACTGCAAAGTGCTGCCAACAATTGCATTCAAATAGCAAATGCAGGTGCATGGTGACCCAGTTAGCCCTTTGTTTCTAAAAATACCCATCTGAACACTTGTGGAAGTTGGAGAACAAACTGGAACAGTGGATACACTTTTGAACCCTGATTCAGTTTCCAGACAGATTAATGGCTGTTTTAATAATAAACTAACCATTGGTCCATATACACACAGCATGGAAAGCTATAGTAAACCAGATGAGACACAAGAAAACTACAGGAAACTATTGTAAGCATATTAAAATAGCATGTGGCTTCCTGAAAACCATAGCTAATTGTAATGTAACTAATTAATATGATCCAGGAGTTGTAGTGTCTGAGTTTAGCACTGCCCTGAAATAAACAAATGAGTTTGGCCTTGCTTATTTTATACTACGTCCTTGCCCCAAGATAATAACACAAGAAAACAATATACCAAAAAGCACCCATCTATTTTAGCTAAAATGCTTGAAGAGATAGCATTTCCATGTAGAAGCTATTGATGAAACAGAATATGTGCCTAACCGTTTAAACAAATCCTTTTTTTTCAGTTAAAGTGATTTTTAGTATTTTTATCCCTGGTCAACAAATATTCAAAGAAGGTTTATTACATTCTGCACTGTTTTCATTCTATTGCCATTACTCGGGAACACTAATTTATAATTGCTCATGCTCCATTCTTCTGATACTCTCAAGGTTTAATAAAGGCTTTGAAAGCATTTTTCAAAAACATTACACAATGAAGTTTAGAAGTTACAGCAAAAGATGCATACTCATTGATGTACATGCTCAATTTTCCAAAACTTTCAGTCATTGATCTTGTTGCTATTGCCAAACTGTTTATACTATTGTTCCCCAATGTGGTACCATCTAGATGTGCCAGTCTAAGTTGCCAGAGTTCATTGCCAACATGAGTTATGTTCATACTGGCTGGAAATTCTAACAACGGGCATATAGTACATACAAAGGGCATATGCATAGATGTCAGGTGCATCATAATGTTACTGAGCAAATTTTTATCAATTACATGAAGACATTATTCACCACTCTATACAGATGCCCAGAAACGTGTTTGAGAAAGGTAATAATAATTCATTAATAATTTTAAAAATATAGTCCTCTTCTGTCAAATGAATAGAGAGTCTCCTTTGATTATTTCATGTTGGATGACTGATTACAGTCATAATGTTGTGATTAGTACCTGTGAGTGATCAGTGTCAATCAGCACTTGATAAGAGTTGTCTTATAAAACATTAGAGAGATACTTAAAATGGGTTTACATTAACTATGAAAACAATACTTGGCTATAATGCAGTCAAAGACTAAATATCAATTAGACCTTGCACAAAACCCTTTATTAGGCAATTAATCTTCAACCACTGATGCAGGAGAAGAGATGTTTGATGAGTTTTAGTTAACACTGAATTTGACAGAACATGCCAATGACATGCGTTGTTTGTAATTGGAGACCGGAATGCTAAAGTCAAAAATATTAAGGAAAATAATGTGATCGGACTGCATGATTGAGGAAACTGAAATGAAAAGAATGACAGTTTTTCAAACAACCAGAGAGAGAGAGAGAGAGAGAGAGAGAGAGAGAGAGGGGGATTATCAGCTCTGGACAAGATGGGTGATGATAGACGATAGATAGATAGATAGATAGATAGATAGATAGATAGATAGATAGATAGACAGACAGACAGACAGACAGACAGACAGACATCACTAGATGGAATACATGGAAGTCACATTGACTATAGTATAGTAGAACAAAATGGAAGAATTCAGTTATGCCAGCAAAACCAGGGCCAGAGGCTTATCATGGTTGGTGTGCAAGTTGCATATAAAGCTAAAGCAGAATGAAAAAAAAAAAGGAATTTTGACCATATCTCTATATCCATGGAGAACATTAGTGATATCTTTGAAGTCTTAAACCACATTGATTAAGCAACCAGGGCAACAACCTACAAAGATGATGAAGATATTTGAACTCAGGTTCCAATCTCAGATTGATATGCTAAAGGATGCCAATTTAACTGATTCAAAATGAAACAAGCGTATACATAATGGGGGAAATCTAGTTTAAGAGCACCATGTGTGAAGGATTTTGGATGTATTAAAGGATCACACACTTAACATGTCCCAAACAGTGTGCAAACAAGGCCAACAATATCTTGAGGAGCATCAAGGGGAGTGTAGAGTCCAGATCACAAGAAACAATTGTCTTGCTCTACTCTACTGTGATCAGGTCTCATTTGGAATATTGAATTCAATTCTGTATGTCACAATTTTAAAAAGAGATTGATAAACTGGAATGTGTAAATTGGTGTATAATATTATGCATTATACATTGGTAGTATAATTTTGCACACTACCAAAATCATGCTTAAAATATTCAGAAACAAATTAGAACCCTACATGGAAAGGGGGGTGACAGATGCTGAACATGGCTTTAGAAAGGACCAAGAAACAAGAGATATTATTACTCACACGCTGAGAAGGCCAAAGAATACAAAACAGAAATCATTATGTTCTTCAGTGATTATAGAAAAGGCTTTGATTGTATTAAACATGTCAAGCTGCAGAATGTGCTTAATAAAATGGGAATTCTAGAACATCTCACAGTCCTTATATAAACATTTACTCTGGTTAAGAAGCCTTAGCATACTGCTGAGTATGGTGAAATTAAATGTCTCCAAGTCAGCACAGTAATAAGACAAGGATGTACATTCTCCCCTTATTTATGAAACCTATATGAAGAATATACATTAGGGAAAGCTAGATTAGAAGATGAATCTGGTTTTAAAACTAGAAGAAGAAACATCAAGAACCAATAATTATATTGATTGTACTACTCTGATAGCTGAAAATGTAAATGATCTGAAAGCTCCAGTAATGAAAATCAGGAAGCAAAGTGAAAAATAAAGATGGCCAAACTAATGACAACTAGATTTAGTATTGACAAAAATATACTGAAGGGGTGGAATAGCACTGCTTTTTAGGTTCATTAATCAACAATAAAGGAACAGTGATCAAGAAAGACTGTCCTTTGGTTGTGTATTAATGAAAGCCTTGGAGAAGATATTCAGATGCTGAGATGTGTTTATACATACAAAGATCAAAATCGTACATACAGTGGTTTTCATGTGACATTCTATGGAAGCAAAAATTGGACCCTGAAAAAGAAGGATTGACTTGAGTACTGATAATTTTGAAATCTCCTGAGAATAATGGGAGGTCCAAGAAAAGAAACAAAGGGATAATTGAACAAACAATCCAGAATTCTCACTCAAGGGAAAAACGACCAGGCTCAAATTATACATTATAGAAAAACTAGCTGTCTGGAGAAGTCTATGATGATGGGAAAGGTGAAAGGAAGAAGTCAGCCAGATGGATAAAGTTGATTGCAGCAGTGATGACTTGAAAAACCAGACAGGAACAGATCATTCTGGAGAAAATCGGTCTCTGTGATTACTAAAAGTTGACACCCACTTGATGGCACAATCAGTTAAACTAATATGGAAATAGATGCATGCTTGCATTACTCCCTTTCCCATTCCAATTCTGTCTTGTTTTCCAAATTTGGTTCTTGTTCATTGTAAAGGTTCTTCTGAAGAATGATCAGATGACGAAGTTATTGGCCTATGCACCCTTTTGACACATTCTATTTAATCAAAGATATTGCTGTATACGGGAAAGCAAAGGTGAACCTCTTTTTAAAATATCTTGCTCATCTCACATTAGTTATCTTATCTCCCATGTAAGGTAAACAACAAAATGCCTGATTGCTTTTTTATTTACCTGAAATAAAATTGCTTTCAGTGCATCCACCTACTCTTCTTCCCATGTTTTGGCAATGGTGATGGAAGAAATCTCTGCTCATTTCTTTTCTTCTTCTACCTTTCTTTCTTGGTACACGGAATGCTGCTAAATTAGTAATTTAGATATTAGGAACCCTGGGAATTATAATTTTATTAGGGCTCCTTGCATTTATCAGGTGCTGTCCTCAAATTTGTGTTTTAGAGAAATAGTCATGCTAACAGCAGCCCAGATGTCATACAGCTGGTAAAGAAGGAAGAGAGTAAAGAAAGAAATATCCCCCCCCATCCCATGTCAGGGAATTCACTTTCTGATGTATCTATAGTTGGCCAACCTGATCCATTTTTCTATCCAATGAAGGGCTGACCTACAAGGAAAGGTTGTCCATCAATACTTAAAACTCTTTTACAGCTAGTTTGATTCAAAACTGGGTGCTCAGTCTTTTCTCTTTAACAATCACACTTTCAGTAGACAGAATCACAAATCTGAGCTGACACTGAGTATGTAGCAACTGAATGAATCTGCAGTATTCCATCAAATGAGGAAGCAGTTACTTCACTTCCTGTGCCACTCACAATTTAATGAACAATTGCCATATTGTTACAAATACAAAGAAAGTAGATCAAAAATGGCAGGTCAGATATGTTCTAATTTGTGGGCTCACTGTGTGTCCCTTATTACTGCTTCATTGCACATAGAATATTTATCTAAATTGAATTCCCTAACATTGATTTGAAAATCAATGTTTGGTTTGAAGTCAGTTTTTAGACTTCCCATGACAAACTCAGCAGAACCTATCCAGATCCCAAACATGTTATGGTTAGATATTCACTAGGAAGAAGCCATTTTAAGCAGCCAATTAAACTTTATCGAGGGATTTGTATTACAATTTAAATCTATTGCTTATTTTTTTGCCTTTCCCACACTTGATACTTTGATTTGTTACTTCTCAGGCTAGTGCAAAGTGGCAGTTGACATGTGTTGTACTATTATAGCATTATAATGTTAGTATTCTGTAAACATTTATCTGTCAGGTTGTTATGATGGACAAAACAATACAAGGGCCTTGGAGAGAGGACAAACTATATTTAATTTATTTTCCAAAGTAATATCTAACAATGGATTTGTTCACTCATTCATCCCAAGTTATCATTTACTTACTTAACTGCTTTTCTTTTCTTTTTAAAACTTGTATCCTTTCTGAGTGCTTTAGTATCAGGACAGTTCACATTACAATCTCAAGTACTTGTTTATTTTATTTTTAAATAACCAATAACCAAGATTTGCTGGGTAAATTATCAATAATTACATACATTAATATACATGCATAGGAATATATACAAATATACACCAATATATCCAAATGTACAACAAAATATACAAACCTAAAGTTTAAAAACAGCAGTCATGGTATGATGTCAGCAAAAATAACAATGAGAAAATGAAAACAAAATAAATCAAAACTCAAAACATGCTGGGTCAAATGGATTAATCTCTAAATGGCCAAATTCCCAAATGTCCTTAAAAATGGCAGTAATTCTTTAATTAGAAGGTTGTGATCAATTCTGGAAACAAAGTAAACTGTACCCCCAGGAATGTAACCAAGGCAATAAAGGGCTTGCAAAATCTCAAAAGGAATAGTTGAGTAATGTTAAGCTTTGAGAACAGAATCTTAAGAGTGGCATCGGCTTAGCAGTCTAGAAATATCAAACCAAAAGGTTTTCTGTATTCCAAGGATACGGGATTAAAAGCAATGGGCAGAAATTGTGGAAAGATAAATTTTCACATAAGGACAAGTGACCTTAAAAAGAGCTCTTCAATAGTAAAATAAGCAGACTTGAGAGATGGTAGGCTCCCTCCATACTTGTACTGTAGATCCTCTATTGGACAGAATAGTAAAGAAATCTCCAAGATCTCTTTCAGAGCTGTATTATATATTTATTTTGTTGCACATTCAGCACTTTATTCAGAATTCAGTAAAGCAGAGTGAAAGTGATTGTCTCTGGTTCCTACTTTCCTTAGAATTCCCTTAATTCACTGAGGATGAAACAGCACCTCCTGACATTGCCAAAAGAAGTTTAATATGCCTAATCTTTTGTTTTGTCAGCCCTTTATAAGAGTGACCTTTATCACCTCCCCAATGTGATGATGGTTTTTTTTTTAAATGGTCTTTAATTCCACTAGAGGCACATTTCTTGTGTGCATCATCTTGCATGAAACAATTCACACATATTAAAATCTACCAGTTCCCCACAGTCTTCTACAAACAGTGCAGTTAACCAAAGTTGGTATTTATAGTTCTTGTCCCCTTCTATGTAGTCCATCATAACTAAGGAACATCCCAAAAAACAAAAACTACCCATCCTTTCAACTGCTTATGGACAAGTCTTTCTCTGGAATTATGGAAGTGCTCGGTGATTTATAAAAATGCCATCTCACAACATGCACACTTTTATTGTAACACAAGAATGAGCTCCTGCCAGACTATTTTAAGTACGCTTGATGAAAAAAGTCAACTCTGAACTCTGCCATAGCTATATTTAGCCTGGAACATCTCTCTCTGGGATTCAGACTCTATTTGGAAACCTTGTAGCTTGGTGAGCAGCCAAATCCTTTTTTTAAAAAAAACAGACATCCTTCAGTGAGGTTTGTCCTCACTGTGTTTTACGATCAACTGCATTAACCTGAACAACAATCCCTTTTACGGTGCATTGGTGCAATCACTGCACCAGATAGAAGAGAGGGTAATATAATAAGCATCAATTCCATGTTAAAATGCTAACAAACATATAAAGAATTACTATTCCATACAGCTAACCACGGGGAATTGCCTTAATCCACGAGTATCTATAGACAAATTGTAGATACACAGTTAGTGACTCCGAACAAGGACGTACATTATTCATTAACATCAGGAGATGCACTTTTTAACTGGGCATAAAGGAAGATCTTCTATTAATGTGTTGCACCTAAATGTGCAGTTGCATTTTGTTGGACATGATAAATACTAATTCTGTTTATGTATCTCTTTCATTAGATTATGGATAAAACTATTTATAATACTAATTTATGTGTGCTTTTTACTTACTCAATACTTTTGAAAGTGTAAATGTATACTGTACACAAAAATGCTCACCAATAGTGAATTACCATATCTATCAATCTGATGCAATTTTGTAAAGTAGAATTTTCCATATTTTGAGATCAGCGAAACAACAAGTAGATTACATGGATGATTCAGTAAACACCAGGAATGTGCATAAACCATGAAATAGCTTTTGCTTCAAATCCAAAACAAAGCAGTGTGATTGGCAAGCCGGCTGAACCTTTTCAAATCAGTTATAGTTCAGTAGACACAAAACTGGGGACATTTTGGTTATTCTGGGTTTGGGTTGGAATAAAATCTAGGAATGATAAAGTCATCTCTTGGGGTAAATCATAGGGTAAGTGTGATGTACATTCCTCCTCTCACTTCTCTGCCAGAGTGCCTGCCCCTAACCTTCCAGAACCTTCCCATCCTTCTCCTTTTCTCTCAGCCACTGCAACTGCTCATATCTGCACATGCCATCACCAAGAAAACTCCTCAGCCTTGATCTTATCGTACTTTTAATCTCTCCAAGCCAATCCTGCTTGAAATTCCATATGTATACCCAAGTATCCAAAACACATTTTCATTCAGATATGGAACCAGGCCAGCTATTGTGTGCATGGAATGGTTTGTCTATGGATCTTCTGTACATCCCCAGTAGATACTGTGTTCATCCTCTAAAGTTGATAGGCACACATAGTAATCACTGGGAAAACCAGAAGAAATAAAGATAAGAATTAAAAAGATAATTCTCTCAGTGGAGATGGAGAGACAATGCCACATTGGGATTTTCACTATTCATTTAATTAATACTGATTTTAAATTGAACCAACTTTTCTAAGAACATAAAATTTTTCAGGATGGTCAAGCGGGAAGGGAAGAGATCCTCCCAAAGGCTTTTAGCAGAGGTGCATCTGAATGATAACTGAATCTCAGGTCAAGTACACTAAGTCTGTTGATGGCTATAAGTCATGAACCTCTGTGCAGACTCACAGAGCACAGCATGGAAACCAATAGCAGAGAATATTTACTAGAAATCAAAAGAGCCATCAAACTATATGTACCAATAACAACGCCCAAAACCAGGAAAAACAGATTACCCATAACAATAAGGAAGCTTCAATCCAAAAAGAGATCATTTTAGTGAAAAAACAAATCTGGTCATGTTGCCAACTTCAAAAGCCGATACAAAAATCTATGCCACCAGATAAAAACTGAATGCACTGGTTATCACATTAAACAAGAGGAAAACCTTCTACGCACAATATCCACCCTTGCTTTCTACAATTTTGTAAACAACAAGCTAAAAGACTCAAGGTCCATCCCACCCCTGAAAGGACCTAATGGCAAAGACTGCAACGACGACACTATTAAAGCCAACCTCTTTAACACATTCTTTGGCTCAGTATTGGTAACAGCAATGAATCAAGCCTAGTACTTCCTAGTCAAACCACAGACAACTACAATGATCTAATACATATCAATTTTACAGAAGACATTGTTGAAAAAGCACTGTGCAATCTAAAACTATCCCTATCTATTGGACTCACTTACTTCTTAAAAAGCTATCCACTGCCATAGCCAAACCTCTAAGCATAATCTTTGAAACATCTTTCAGGACCAGCTCCTTGCCAAAACTATGGTCACAAGCCACAGTCATCCCCATCTTCAAAAAGGGAGACCCCAGCCTAGTTGAAAATTACAGACCAATCTCCTTATGCTGCGTCACCTGTAAAGTCATGGAATCAATTATTAACCAATCCATTGTCCTCCACTTAGAGACAAACAACCTACTCTCTAACAAACAATTTGGTTTCAGAAAAAAACTACCCTGTAATCTGCAACTCTTACACTGCAAAAACATATGGACTACACAACTGGATCAGGGCAAAGCAATAGACGCAACCTACATAGACTTCTGTAAAGCCTTTGATTCAGTGGTACACAACAAATTACTACTAAAACTAAAATCTTATGGTATCTCTGGACACCTACATAACTGGATAGAAGCATTCCTGTCAAACAGACAACAAATGGTCAAAATTGGGAGCGTCCTATCAAATTCTGTACCTGTCAACAGTGGTGTCCCCCAAGGCAGTGTTTTAGGACCAACTCTCTTCATACTCTACATAAATGACCTCTGTGATCATATTAAGAGCAACTGCATTCTCTTCACTGATGATGTAAAGCTATTCAACACCACAGACAATACTGCTACCCTCCAAAAAGACCTTGACTATGTATCAGAATGGTCAATCAAATGGCAACTTCAGCAAATAAATGCTCTGTCTTACATATTGGCAGAAAAAATCAGAAAATAAAATACAAGCTAAATAGTCAAGACCTTGTTGAGGATCCAAACTTTGTCAAGGACTTTGGAGTACTCATCTCAAATTGTTTAAGTGCTAGAGCCCACTGTAACTACATAGCCAAAAAGACATTAAGAGTTGTTAACCTAATCTTACGTAGTTTCTTCTCTGGTAAATATCAGACTACTAACTAGAGCATACAAAACATTTGCTTGACCTATACTTGAATACAGCTCATCAGTCTGGAACCCATATCATGTATCCGATATTAACACAATTGAAAAAATCCAGAAATATTTCACAAGAAGAGTTCTCCACTCCTCTACTCATTGCAGAATACCTTATGACACCAGACTTGAAACTCTAGACCTAAAAAACCTAGAACTACGCCGCCTCCAGTCCGATCTAAATATAGTATATAAAGTCATACATTGCAATGTCCTACCTGCAAATCAATACTTCAGCTTCAATCAAAACAATACAAGAGCACACAATAGATACAAACTCAAGGTTAACCACACCAAACTTGACTGCAGAAAATACGACTTCAGCTACAGAGTGGTCAATGTTTGGAATACTCTACCTGACTCTGTGGTTTCTTCCCCAAACCCCAAAAACTTTAACCTTAGACTGTCTACTATTGACCTCACCCCCTTCCTAAGAGGCCTGTAGGGGGCGTGCATAAGCGTGCCTACCGTCCCTGTCCTAATGTTTTTTGTTTTTTATTTTTCTGATAAGTATCTATCTCATGTATTCAAAACTATATTTATTCTTATACCTGTATCTTGTAAGCAATTAACAAATCAAATAAATACTAAATAAAATATTTGCTGCTTGTAAGTTTCTTGGAAGCAATTGCCCGAGGAACCAGATATAGCAATATGAGGACTTTTTGTTGAATCCAGTAGGACTACTGTGAGCAAAATGTATTACAGTGCAATTTCTATCTCATAAATTCATGAGAAAAAGGTTTTTTGTTACAAGAATGAGCTCACTCATGGATGATTGCTTAGGAAGATACTAGTTATTTCATTTATTAGCTACTGTATGAAATGAGTATAATGCAATGCAAATTAAATATACCTTAATCCCATTAACTAAAGCAGGCTGAAGATATTTTGCTTTTCCAGATGTTCCTAGAAAAAAGCTCCCAATGTCATTAGTTATTAGCCATCGAGCTGCTAGGAATTATGGTTCAACATCTGGATGGCAGTCCTCATCCTTAGCTTAAATATATGGGACTGAACAGCATAATAAGAAGCAAGTTTACAGCTAATCACTGAGCTGCAGTATTTAAATAATATATCAGTTCAAATATGTAAATACTTTTACTCAAGTGAAAAGATATCAGATTAAAAAGGTTTCTTAAAAACAAAAAAACATAGAAAGTTAATCCTACCTAGGAAAAGGAATTTTGACTTTTATTATATGTTCTGTTTTTTGAGGATACGTAAAGGCAAACTTGCAAGGTCATATATAAGTCACTGGGACCAGAGATTTAGTCTTCCAAGCTTTTGGATTCTGCTGGAGCCGATCCTTAGGGATTTTCTCTATGTGTGCACTGGGCTGTTCTGTACATAGTATTTATGGGGTGTCTGATTGTGTATGGCTTTTAGTTGTTGATTGGAATGTTGATGGCCAGCTTTTAAGGCCAAATTTCCCCAAACTGGACAGCAACCCTCCAGCCTGTACTTCCTAATCCTAATCCTAACCATGGCCAAATTAAGCATAATTAATAAACATAAAATTTGAATACATTAAATGCTTGGCACTTGAGACTGAAATAGACTGAATAACTTTTTATCTGAAGTTATAGAATACATACATGTTATATGTGTTTAGAAAAAAAATAAACTATTTGGAGAAAAAATGTGTGTGCATTTTTTACTATTGACTTCCACAAAGTACAGACTAAAAGAATATACATCCTTTCCATACTTTCTTTCAAAGAATGATTGTGATCATGGTTTCAGGTGGCGATCATTTTCTGCACCCTTAAGTTGCTCCTGAATTGTGCTTATACCAGCTTGACTCTATGCCAATTTAAGAAAAATACTATCTAAGATTTTGGTAGCAGCTTCAGTTCAAATCAGATTACAGGATATGATGACAACGTACCTGTTGCTACCATCCTGATCTAGTATAGTTTCTCAGATACCAGTTTTCAACTTCCCAGTCCAGACTGGCCCAAAGTCACCCAGCCAGGTTCTGGCTTTAGGGAGGATTAGAACCTTGGACTCCCTATTCCTACCCTAGCATCTTAATCACCACATCACACCAATCTGTCTGGCACTCTACTGAACAGATGTGGGTGTAAAACAATATATATATATATATATATATAAAGTTAAATTGGTAGATACAAATTTAAAGCTTAAAGGCACCTGTGTGACACAACAGCTTGAAAATAAATATCCCTTTCTTGCATTTTCCCAAATATGCTGTTGCCCTTTACTTTGTTCTCAACAAACCTCTGCAGTTTGATTGGTTATTGTTCAGAGGCAGGAATGCCCCCTCATATTTTCCAAGCTTTTCTTTAAGAAAATCTGCTGCAACTTCTGTTACAGTCCTTTCTCAGTGGTTTAAGCAATTAAAATGTTTGATATCCAGAACATCCTTGGTTTAATACCTGGCAGAAATAAATTTTGATTAAAATTTATTAAAATTTTGATTTTTCCTTCCCTGAATTATTTTTCCACTAGGATTTCATTGTTTTTGGTACCATTTTGTCATT
Source organism: Pseudonaja textilis (assembly GCF_049901715.1). Lineage (NCBI taxonomy): Eukaryota > Metazoa > Chordata > Lepidosauria > Squamata > Elapidae > Pseudonaja > Pseudonaja textilis. Next base: position 54,025,607 of record NC_141993.1, on the reverse strand, counting down.
TTTCCAGTCACTTGAGCTAGAAGAGTTTCACAAATACATCCCAATCAAATAGCCCAAATAACCAGGTTTCACAATCTGATAATCAGTAGTGGGATTCAAATTTTTTTACTACCGGTTCTGTGGGCATGGCTTGGTGGGCCTGGCAGGGGAAGGATACTGTAAAATCTCCAGTCAGAGGCCGGTATTTGCTGGTTCTCCTAACAACTCAAAATTTCTGCTACTAGTTCTCCAGAACTGGTCAGAACCTGCTGAATACCACCTCTGCTGATAGTCAAGTGCTGTAACCTGTAAACAACTAAATAAGATGTGGAACAGAAGCTGCAGTAGACCTTTCTTGAGGAAAAACTGAGAAAATGGTGAGGGAGCATTCTTGCTTCTGCATAGTAACCAATTAAACTGCAGGAGTCTGCCTAGAACAAATTTAAGCACAGCAGGCTACTTGAACAGCAAAACCTGAGCTAACAGGAATTATTCGTTTCAATTTAGAGCAGGAAAGCACTGCTGAAGGTCACATTTATTGGTAGTTGTACATGAGTAGAAGACAACATTGTCCATTCTTACCTTCCAGAAACTGTTGCTGGCCCTTATTCACATTAAAACAAGCTGGAAAGCCCTAAGACATTTTATTTTTTTCTATTATTTGTAGAAGGACATGAATCATCCATATTTTATGGTCTCTTCTGAAATGCTCAGGCAACAAAGATATATATATTTGTCAAAGCTCATCTTTTACAGAACACTAACTCTTTTCTGGCACTACAAGGATATAAGGCCCGTTTTTTATGTTGGTAGACCAGCCCAACAAATAAACAATACAAGTTTCATCTTTTTAATTGCTAATATCTTAAAAGAGGGAAATAATCCAGATTGGATGAAGTATTATAAAAAAATAGTTTCAAAGTGGTAACTTCTAGACATATTTAAAGAATAGACTGTATTCTTTTTCAGGAATGGTATTGTGCCAGTTTACAAATTTTATTGTATTATATTTAGAATAGAGAGAGCTCTCAGCCCCTAGTTATTCCACACGTATGCAGTTTTCATAGGGCAGCTCCATCAAATCACAGTATCTGTGGCATCCAAAGATTAGGATAGAGTATCAATTCCATGTAGGAATTTTATGCTGAGCTGGCTTTATAGCCTATTTTTAATTCAAGCAACATTTTGCTGGTATACAAGTAATGAGTTATCTGGAACTACATATCATTTCAGTCAACAAAATATAACATTTTATTTTGCTTTGAGGGTTAGTCATGTTTTCCATTCATAGTAACCGGGAATATCAATCTCACTATAAAGAAATGATCATAGTGATCACCTACCTATGCAGGAAGGTGTTTTGTACCTACGATTCAACCAGTGTCATATACAGAATCATGTTTTTTGAGTGAGGAGTTTCTGATGAAAGAACTTGGCTACCAGGCACTAAGAAATTCTGCCAAATTCTGTCATCAAAAGAAGATTAATTTTACATCAATCCTCACCTGACATCCCCTTGCCTGGCATTTTTTCTCCCATCAATGTAGGATGTCTTCGTGCCAGAAGAAAAGAAGCTTTAGAAATGAAATCAAAAATCTTATTTCCAGCATTCTCTTAAGCTCAGAGTAAGGGCTTGCTTTCTCACTCTGTTTAAGTTTAAATGAAACAAATTAATGACAACCAGCCTGACATGACCTACTGAATAACTCAAGATTTCAGTCCATGCTAATGATGCCTTGACTTAAGAAATCATCTCTGTAGCTTCATGTGCATAATTCTATGTGGATAGTAAATGCAGCCATTTACTGCTAGAGGGAGATTTTTTTTCCCTTTGAAAATGAATAATTAGTTGTCTTCCAAATTTTACTGATGACCTATTCCTAGATCTTGAAGTCTACTTCTAGTTTACAAAAACACCAGAATACAATTTCACACACACCCCAAAACAGACTTTGTCGGGAGGGAAAATATTTGGAAATAGAGGGAAATGAAACAATTATTTCAATGTAACCTTTATTTAGCACTCCTTTAATGTTAAAATTAGTTCATTTGTTTTTAAAAATATTTTTATCCTAAAATAGTAAATTATGTGAGAAATCTGATACAAGATGCTTTTCACCTTTAAATAAAGTCTATCTTGATGTAGAATAATGATTTAGAATCTGTTAAAATAAATTCAGAAGGTCTGTTGGGAAAACATGCATAGGTGCAAAGTTCCATTAAAAGTCAGATGGGAATAGCAAGAATAGGAAAAAGCTTACATCTTTAAGTTAAAAAATCTGGTTTGGAAGCGCCCAATATAACAGCTGACAACTCTTTCCAATTAACAATATCACCCAGGTACTTTAGATAGTTTCTAACTGAAGGATGTCTGAAAGATCTGGGCTCTACTCATTTAATTTATTTCACAGTTAACATGTTTGGGAAAGTACATTATAAAGGATAAATAAGAGTTATCTTTGCCAAGGATTCCATTTGGTCTATGCTACAGAAAAGTGAGCTTGAAAATCTCAGATATAATGAAATTAGCCATGTTATAAATTAACCAGCTGCTCAGCAGAGATGTTTTTTGTATTACATTACAGCCTAAAAGAAATGTCTTATCTCCATAACTATTGTTTTAAGCCAGGATTGTCAAACTTGTGTCATCATGGCAGCATCACGTAATTTATCAGGCCTTTTTTTGCCTTTGCTAAACCAGGTGCCGGGGGGTGGCCAGCACTTGACACATCCAGCCCACCAGCCACAAGTTTGACAGCCCTGTTTTAAGCTGAAGCCTCCCCTTTGAGGCTTGTTTAGATTTCAGAAGTTGATTTTAAAATAATTATAATTTTTAGGAAAATCGGCAAACCTTTGTCATGACAGTTAATAAATACAAGATGGAATTGTTTCTAGACATTTTGCCATTGTTAGGTCTCGTTCTCACATTCTCTTTGGCATGAATCCTCCACAAATCATTTTTAAATGACACATCTTCACAATATTGCCTTCATCTCATCCTTATCCCACAGTATTGGTAATTTAATGACATATTTAGCTATTCCAATTTGAAAACATTTAATGTTTAAATGTTTAAAATGTTTAAAGTGTTCTCTCTTCTCCTGTAACAATTGTTGCCATAGATATAATCTAGAACAGTTCATGGTACAGTGATTTATGAGTTTTAGGGTATTTCAAGCTTGGGAGTGTCAAACTTATGGCCCACAGACCAGATGCATCATGCACTGGCTATGCCTACCCCTGGTTTAGCAAAGGGGGAAAAAGTCATGATGTCACATGATGTGATGCCATGAGTTTGACACCCCTGTTCTAGCTCTTATTGCCTATTTTAAGCTGATGTAGGCATGTTTCCTCCCTTCCATCACTGAGCGTTCATTATCACTTTGACTGGGTTGCAGCAGAGAGCCATTTAGCTTCCACAAAGGCCTATATAACGCCTTATAAATGCTTTCCAAAGAGTTCTAGATGTACCAATTATATGGGTTTAGTCCTGTTTCCCAAGGCATTAGACTTCAGTTGGTACTAACAACAGAATTACATTTTTCCTTGCTGTTGACTATCATTATTCATGAACACACACTCCCTTTTGAATTACCTTGAATTAAGGGTAAAATACTTTTATCTATGAGTTATATTTTGATCCTCTTCTAATGTTTGGCACATTAAAGTTAAAGCCCTTTCTAGCATGCTGTTGCACCTTTCCGTACCCCTTGCATCCATATGGACTGTATATACTTTCCTAGTCTCAATATTCAGTATATAATTCAAAATTTCCATATCCATCATGATGGCTAGAGGATTATTTGCTGGGCAAATGGGTTACATGTTTTTAAACATGGATTCTTTCCAGTGTAGCTAGACCATGGGTTCTGTATATATCCAAAATATCCCTCTGATTATAGCTTCCTCACCAAAAGGAGCATATATAGGACCATTGTACAAATATATTTTGTACATTGGTATACAACTACAAAAGGGCAGTTCTTTCATCATAATATCACCATGCATATGATTTCATTTTTTAAAGCATATTGTGACTCACTGTGGACAGCTATGGTTAAAATACATGCTTCTTATTAAGAAGGCCAAGAGAATACTAGGGTATCTGCTGAGCAGAATTAGAGATCCTATTAATGCAAGAAAACTTTATTTAAAATATACAAGCCTTCCCAAATAATAATTAAAAAAACAAGAAACTCTGGCAAAAAGTGTGCAAGCTATCCAAATTCTCTTAGCTTGGAAGATGTTTCCAAGGACACCAAAAATACATTAATGATAGCAAAGTTAATGAAGACATTACAAACAAAAAATTAAGTGAATGCTGTAATTATAATGAAACCAGAGTTTAAATCTTTGCACCTCTTTTTCCTATCTGTGTGAAGTAAAACATTAGAAGCAATACTTTTTTGAATAAGAGTGATGGCTTCTGCTCATTCTTATATTGGTAACAGACTGATATCAGGCTGTTTGTGATTTTTGTGAAAACTGCTATCATACAAACAATTAGCAAAATATACAAAAGGAGGGAGACCAATGGGATAGAAAACTGACCAGTGTGGCCATTGGATTATGAGGATCATTAAAAGATAGGGGAAGGAGTCTTGTACAAAAAAATGAGAGAAATATTAGATGAAATGAATAAATATCTTTGATTCCTTACTATTAAGAATGAAAAAGAGTTTAAAATTTTATTTTCAGGAGGAAACAGATGAAGTTATTGAAGCCAAATTGACAAACTAAAATTAAATAAACCTTCTGACTCCATATAGTATCCACTCAGGAATTCTTAAGGGACATAAAGTTGCTGATCTAGACAATAAATCACAGATCACAGGTTACAGATTAGCTCAGCTTCATAGTTTGACATGGTTAAAAAAACCTCTCAAACATGGTTCAGTGAGATTTGACCTGAATGAAGCCATGCATAGCAGTTGATGGTCCACTGATAGAGCAAAGGTGGGGAAGACTTTTATACTTTCAGGAGGTTTAAATATGAGACTTCCTCATTCTATCCTTCCAAACTACAGTAAGTTATCTGGCATCATGGCCTTGCAATTGTATGCTTACAAAATTAATCACTGTGACAATTGCTGGTTCTCATTTCAAACACCTCAGATTTTATACTATGCCTTCTCCATTTTTCCTCCCTGTCTATGCTGGAAATGTTGGTTGATTCTCTCTCTTTCATTTCCCTTTGGGCAGTTGGAAGAGACTTCTCCTCAAGTCAGAACTTCTGGCTGGCACAGAAATGATATTGTACAGCCAGTCTTATGTCTTGGGCAAATGTTGAGGTTTGGGAGAAGGATAAGGAGTCCCAAGCTGTAGTCCAATGGAAGCTCACTAGCACTGTAGTCCAATGGAAGATCACTTGTGCTAGTTAATCTATTAGCCCAACATACTTACAAAATTGTTGCTCGTTAGGAAACTAAGAAGGAGGATCAGTTTACATGTTGCCCTGAACTCCTGAATGAAAGTGAGATATTAGACAAACTAAATACACAAATGATGTTGTCAAAAGACAATAGAGTAGATATACCATTTGCTGTCTGGTAAAAATATTCTATGTCCTTCCAATAAATCCCATTCTGATAATTATGCGTCAGAAATCTAAAATATTTCATATACTTCTGAGTTAAATTTTAAAATCCTATTATAGGAGCAAGCATTATTTAAAAATTAAAATAAATATCACTGTTCTGCTCCTGATTTCATTTACACAGAAAACAGCAGTTTATTCAAGGTTGAAGAGGTAACAGCAGGCAAGGACTGCAAACCTGAACAGTCTCTGAAAAAAAGAAAACTTGAGTGGTTTTTGCTTTTAACAGGAACATGCAAAAAAAATAACCAATTCCATAAGCCATGTCAGTATTGCTAGCCAGTCCAGGGTCCAGAATTTCATGAGCAAAATCCATACAAACATCACACAAGAAACAGAGATTAGACAATTCCAGCAGAGGCTGCCTCATATAGATCGGGCTGCAGCCAGCTATCTTTAAGAAAAAGATTTAATCCCTTGTTTGGCAAAGAGCCTCATACAATATACTTGCTCTACTTGCCAGATGTGGGGGAATTGGAGGCCTTATGTGGCAAGTGACAGATTGGACTGCCATTTGTCAGAAATGGTATAGGGTCTCCCGCTTAGGCAGGAGGTTGGACTAGATGACCTATAAGGTCCCTTCCAACTCTGATTATCTGTTATCTGTTATGTCATCATCATCTGACTGCTCCAACTCAGGTGATTCTTGGCTTTGTTTCTCCTGAGGCTGACATTCCACAAATTCTGCTGTAGCAGCTTCTTCAAATTCAGAATTAGCACCCAAGTCCTGGGCAATGACACACAAGGGATAAGGATAGAACATTCTTTGTAGGGGCTGATTAAAACAGGAGGACCCCAGTTAAAAATATGGCTATTAACATAACAGCCATAAGATAGGGGGACAATCACCAATTTATAGATCTTTGAAAAGGAAATGCACCAATTCATGGAAGATTAGGTCATTAATGGCTACCAAGTTAATGGTCACTTATTACCTCTGGATTCACAAACAGTATATCTGAAGACAGCTATACCAGGACATCAGTAATGAAGAGCTTTTACTTTCCTGCCTATATCTGCAAACTTTCTGAATGCATCTGACTGGACATTATGTGACCAGAAGGGGCATTGGTCTTACCTGAGATGCTCCTTCTCAGAGGGTGGAGATAGGATCCGGACATGGGATGACTCTGGTCTCCTTGCTCTTTAGACTGAGTTGTTTAAACTGAGGACATGCCTCCTCACCAAAGGTCCCCAGTTTTTGATGAAGTTGAAGCAATTCAAGTGCTTCATAACTGCACCCACACCCACATCTTGGACCAGACAGTCTCTAGGGTGGGGCTGGATCCTATCTCCACTCTCTGAGAAGAAGCATCTCAGTTAAGACCAATGCCCCTTCTCCAGAGTAGTGTCAATAGGATCCAGACATGGGACATACCAAAGCTGATGTCCTATGGGCAGGTCTCTGTCTGGTCCTGAGTCTGTTTTGCTGAGAGTACCCTTTTCAAGACCCGTCTACCGAAGGCTTTCCGCTGAGGAAAATGTGTTGAGTCGATAGTATCTAATGAAAGACATAGGCCATCACCAGGTCACTGCTCAACAAATTTCCTCCACCGAAAGCTAGGCTTCACATGGAGTGCACCATAATCTGTCTCAGTTTTGTCAGGCCTTGATTTTCATAAGCCTTGGCAATGCACCGTCTAATCTATCTGCCAATGGTCGATGGTGTAATTTTCTGTCCCATTGTAGTCAGTTGGAACAACATGATTATGGCCTTCATCTTCCTGAAAACTGCAGTCATTTGATATAAATGCAGAGGCCCTGCCTTACATCCAAGGTGTGCCAAATCTTCTCCTGGGCATGAGATGGTACCAGGCAGAAGTCCGGCAACATCAATTCCTGTGCCCAGTGCAAATAGGTCTTCACCTTGGGAATGAAGGCCGGGTCCAACAGCAGGGCCACTCAGTTGCCATGGAAGACACAGTGGTCCTCTCTAACTGACAGGGCTGCCAGCTCCAATATCCTCCTGGCTGATGTAATGGCCATTAGGAAAACCACCTTGTATGTAAGAAACTGTAGACTGACAGTTCTCAGAGGTTCAAAAGGTGCAGTTGTAAGTGTCTGGAGTACCTTGGATAGGTCCCAGGTGGGGTCCCTATGCACCACTGGCAGTTTCAAATTGGTGGCTCCTCTGAGAAACCTACATATCACCAGGAGCTGGACCAGGATCTCTAGGTTCCTATATGCCAAGACCGATGAAAGGGCTGCCATCTGTCTGCAAATAGTGGTAGGGGATAGGCAGAGGTGGTATTCAGCAGGTTCTGATCAGTTCTGGAGAACCGGTAGCGGAAATTTTGAGTACCGGCAAATACCACCTCTGACTGGAGATTTTACAGTATCCTTCCCCTGCCACGCCCATCAAGCCATGTCCACAGAACTGGTAGTAAAAAAAATTGAATCCCATCACTGGAGCTAGACCCTTATCCAGCCCTGCCTTCAAAAAGTCCAGTACTTGGGCCACTGTCGACAAAGTGGGATCAAGTTCCCTCTTCATACACCACTTGCAGAAGGCCCTCCACGTGGTGTCATAAATCTGAATGGTCGAAGGTCTTCTGGCAGCCTGTATGGTTCCAATTACCTGGGAGGAGAAGTTGTCCCCCATCAGAATTCTCCTCTCAAGTGCCAGATGGCCAATTGGAATCACTGAGGCTCTGGATGGTTATAGGACCCTGGCTGAGGAAGATCCTTTTGAGGGGAATCCTCCACAGTCTGGATATTAACAGGCTGACCAGATCTGCAAACCATGGTTGTCTGGGCCAATGAAGCATCTGACTGGACTATGTGACCAGAATGGGCTGATCTAACAGGCCTCTTCTTATGTTCTTATTTGAAGAGCTACTCTGATCCATATTATGCTTCCAACAGCAGCCTTCTGAATACTTCATGTTCCCACAAGCATGATGATAGCTTGCCAGCAATTGATTTTTTTACAGCTGGTTATTATTTTCTTTTCCATTTACATGGCCATAACCGATAGTAGGACAGATTACACTGCAGGTTGGAAATAAGAGCTACAACTTTAAGTGATGTCTATAAATTGAATGTTTAAAAAGCAACGAAGAGAAATCCAGTGACAATTTCAAAAAGTGTGACCAATATTAACAACTGCAAAAATCCAAATGGACAAAAACAAACAGAAATTTATATTGGAGACTCACAAAAAATAAAGCCAAAACAGTATATCAGAATCTCAGAAACAAGGTTATATTTAAGGCAGGAAAAAAGAGGGGGAGGACAATAAAGGCTGTTCTAGAATAGTAATGAATGGAATGATGTAGAGATGTCATACTTCTTAAATTCTTAATCCTCTTACATGAGGATTAGTTCCCCAGCATGAAAGCTGCAACAGTGGCCTTTTCATGCATTCATACAAAAGTCTCTAAAGTCTTGTGAATTATGTCAGAAAGACTGCTTTGTAGGACTGTCTGCCAGTACCTCTCTAATTTTTAGTGCTGTTGCCATCTAATTAATCGTAAATTATGCAATGAGGCAGCCTGTATTTTTCTGCACAGTGGTGCTAATATAAATTGAGACCTCAAGAGAATTAATTCTGATAGAACCTGCTTGTATATGTGAAGATTTGTGCATCTCTGTGTGTAACAGAATGCTATAATATGCAACTTAAGCAGATTCAGTTAAAGCAGAACAGCAATACTTGTAGGTTTCCAATAACATTAGAACAGGGCATGTGGTAGATAGTTCTTAGATGGGGAACAACTAGGAGCAGCAAGACGCTGTGAAAATTGATTCACAGAAAGTAAACATCCTGGTTTTACATCAGGCCATTATCAAAACAAGGAACAGATGGAACTCTCCTGCCCAAATGAAAACTGTTTCTAACTCTCTGTGCAGAGTGGGTGGAAGAAAATGATGCAAGAAATGTGAATATTGATTATTATAAATAGAATTTACATTTGATATTCAGCAGTTGCTGGAATTCTTTCATGATGGCTTATTAGCTTTTATACAAGAATGTTTTTAGACATTCCTAGACTTCTGAGGCTAATTCATTAGTTTCAGTTCAGTCTTGCCCCTCTGCCCTTATTCAATCGGAAAAGGTCATGCACTGGGCTCACAAATCCCACTACTCTCCTGTTATGTGGGACCTTCCCTCTCTATGAGGTACTCTGGGATGACAAGAGAATAAGGCCATCACAACTTGATGTTCAGCTAGAAGCTACTCTCCTACCATTGCCATGGCTCTTCTGGTTACAGTTTCGAGTGTAAAGTTTGGTTCCATATCCTGATGGTGAGTTACAGACTGACCCTGACTAATTATGGTACTTTGGTGCAGGATTAGAAGTACAGCTTCCCTCAGTTTATCATAAAGTATGGGAAAATTGGTACCATTGGATACACGATAGAAACAAGCAATTAAACAAGGAATGTATAATTTAGAAAGATAGGAATATATATACATATACATATACGCATACGCATACACACACACACACACACACATATATATATATGAATGATATAGATTATATATATATATATATATATATATATTTGTTTTCTGAGGTTCTCGCGGGTATTTATATGTAGATCTTTGGTTGTTCGGGTTTTCTCCGCGTAAGATTTGAAGTATCTAGGCAACGTTTCGATGAAGTCTCATTCATCATCTTCAGGCTTCTGTCTCCGGCTCTGTGCTTCTCAGAGTAATGGAGATTGCAGCTGCTTCCTCCTTTTAACTGCCAGTGGGGTGGGACTTGATTGGGTGGGGCTTGGCTGTGTTCTGATTGGGTGGGGGTGTGTTCTCATTAGTAGGGGTTTGGCTGTGTTCTGATTGGTTGGGGGTTAGCCGTGTTCTGATTGGTTGGAGGCGTGTTCTGTTCAGGTGGGGGCTTGGTTGTGCTCAGGTTAGTCTTAGTTGCTGGGGATTTGAGCTGGAGAGTTGTGATCTTGCTGTTTGGCTTCTAGTTCGTGGTCCTGCTGCATCTTCATAGTGGGTGTCGGTTTGCTTCATGTATGGCTCAGAGGGGTTTGAAGTGGGTAGTGATGCAGCTGCAGTGCAGCTTCTGGTCCATGGTCGTTTCTCATTTTCTGAATGGGTGGGAGTCTGTTTTCTACATGGAAGTGTGGTGGTGGCATCTTGTGTGGCTCTCATGGGTGTGGGTCCGTGTCCTTCTTCATGTTAGGTACTCGTCTGTTCATGAGGGCGGGTTTCCAAATGGCTGGAAGGCGGGAGGTGTCATCTCGTTTGTTCATGCTGTGTGGGCGTTTTTCTATCTCTATGGCTTCTCTGATTATTCTGCTGTTGAAGTGTTCGGTTTTGGCGATAGTTCTGGTATTTTTAAAATCAATTTCATGTCCTGTGGCTTTGAGGTGTTGGACCAGGGAAGAGGTCGTTTCTTCTTTTTTGATTGAGTTCTTATGTTCTTCAATGCGTGCACTTATTCTTCTGTTAGTTTGTCCAATGTATGTGGTAGGGCAGGCAGTGCAGGGGATTTCGTATACTCCTTGGTTTTCTAATTCGATTTTGTCTTTGGGGTTTTTAGGATGGTGGATATTTTTCTGTTTGTGCAGAATGCTGTTTTGATGTTGTGTTTTTGGAGGAACTTGCTAATTTTGTCTGTAGTGCCTTTTATATATGGGAGGAGGGCTTTGCCGTTTTCTTGTTCTCTGTCTTGGATTTTGGTTGGGGTTTCTTTTTGGATTAGGTGGGTAATCTTCTTTCTTTGGAATCCATTGGCTGTAAGTACGTTGGTGAGAGTGTGTAGTTCGGTTTTTTGGTGTTGTTCATCGGCTAAGCATTTCGTTCTGGAGATGAGTGTCTTGGCTACGGAATTGATCTGTGCTGGGTGGTGGTGTGAGAGTGCATGTAGATAGCGGTTAGTATGTGTTTTCTTCTGGTAGATGGTGTGCCCTAGGGAGCCATATATATATATATATATATATATATATATATATATATATATATATATATATATATATATATATATATATATACACACATACATACATACATACATACATACATACACACACACAGACACACACACAAAGTTCTGTACGTTTTAACTTTGATAAAAATCTAACTGTTTAGATTGCCATTTGTTTGTTTCTTACTTTAAAATATATAAAAGATTATTTTCCTGTATAGAAAAATGAACTATGTTTGAAAACTAGTTGGAAATTTCAATTAGTCCAAAATAATATGGTTGACATTATTAATTGGGACACAGATTATAATCTTATCTCTCATTCCTTTTGCCTACAAATCTACTTTCAAGTTTCAAATAGTTGACTATAATTTATAACAACCTAAATGATTTGAGATAGGATCTTTGAAAAACAATGTTTCTGTATCTGCCTGCTTGGACTGTTGAAGAGAGATGGGTTTTCACAAGAGACAGAGAGGCTATTTAACGATTTATAATAGCATCTAGCCACCCTCCATATCAATGATATATCATTACACCAATGACCGGGTGAAACTAGAAATAGCTTCTGCTTCAATTGCAGACTTTTTCTGGTATTGTCCTAGTAAAACAAAATCCCTGGGTACTAATGTATCTTGCATTTTTCTGGTCCTTATAGTCTTCTCTGGTAAGGGGACTTTTAACAAACAAGCATTAAATTCAACTACCTCACTTAATATGAAAAGCTAGTTACAGAATTGCAGTACAATGTTTGTATTTAAGGAGGCCCCCAAACTAGTACATTTGCTTGCTAGAAACTGGTTGTCTTCATACATGATCCATCTCAGCTTTTCTGATAGGACCTCATTTCTGTACTTTTTAATCTTTCAATTTGCAAGGATCCATTTAACTTTTCTGGACTGAAGGGTTTAAAAAAACATATTTGAATATGTAGGTGGTTTCTTACCCAAACAGACCAGCTCTAATCCTGTTTAGTTGTTCAAAAAAAAAGGTTTATAATTATGTATTTTTGGACCAGACCCCCAAGATTAAGAGATGCTAAAATCATGTTTCCTTAGAAGCCATAGAATATGGCAGATCTAGATAATTGTTACCCGTCCAAGGACTACACTTTCACCACCCCCCATCCCCACCCCGTTTTTAATCTCCAAGGGAGATAAAGACCATGATACGGTCATCATAGAAGGATTTAAAATATGGGAGATAATTTACATTTGTAATTTTCTGTTTTGTTTGGGAGGAATTTATTTAGACAGATGTGTTTAAATACATGTTTTCTTTTTAAAAGTCAGAAAATGGATAAACATCTGGATATAAGCCAGGGAATGTACATTCCGTGGCTGAGTTTAAGCTCTAGTGAGGCTAACTTTTTAGTAGAGTTTCTTCACATTTGCCCAGGAGTGGTACTAGAAGAATCCAATCCTACATCTTTCTCTTTCTATTCGATGGTTCAGTGCTTACCTTATTGCCGTTATGGAGTATCCTGCCCCCAGAGTTCAAAGGAGTAGTAGCGGGGGAAAAGCCAAGAGAAAAGGCTTGCTTGCAAGTTGCAACCTGCCAGTCAAAGCCTGCTATTTATTTCTTGTACATTCATAAGAAGCTTTTAGGCAGTGAGCATTAAGCCAAGCTATATAGTAGGTGTAGCTGAAGTGGCCATTAAATCCTCAGTAGGGAATCCTACTCAGGCAATTATTTCAGGAACATTAGCACTTTCAGATCTTTGCCACCCTGCCTAAAAATCGTGACCAAAGACGCCAATGAATACCCAGTGGGCACTGGAAAGCATGTAGCCTGGGTTGATGAAAAATAATGCTTTTCTTCAACTAAACATGATTTTCTTTTCTCTTTTTGACAGAACTACAAAATGAATTGCTAGAGGGGGTGCAGCCGTGTCAGAAATATATGCCTTCACAAAGCGCCCGCGCTGTCTCCTCCAAGCTTCACAAACTGTGCTCTGTGTGCTAGGATGGAAAGTTTTGAAAGGGCCATGTGATCAATGGAGGCAGGGTAGGAAAACCCTAGCAAGCTGTGTTCTTAATTTATTGGCTGTGTGGGCTATTTCTAGGTATGCATATATTTTTGTTCATGATTTTAATGCAAAACATAAGAGGCTGATGATTAGCCATCAAGACAACATACCTTGCAACATGTATGGAAATTGGACCCATGTAGCTTTCAAGTCTCATTGAGCCTTTTTACTGAATTTAAACAAGATGATCTACTGGGTGAACAGAAAATTTCAAGTGCCTATATAAGGCTGTCAAACTCCCGGCCCACAGGCCAAATGCATCATGCGCTGGCCATGCCCACACATGGTTTAGCAAAGGGGGGGAAAGTCCCAATAAGCCATGTGATGCTGCTGTGACGATGTGAATTTGACATCCCTGGCCTACACAGGTGAAATAATGGGCTAAAACATAAGGATCTCTAACACTTCAAAGTCTAAGCTTTTAATTGGCTTTTGGCCTTATTAATTAGCTGCTTTTTAATGTGATTTTAGGAAACACAAATTCAGATGTTTATAATGCATTTTCCTTAGTAAGGACAACCATTTGATTGAATGAAGTTATGTGGATGACTTGTAGACTGGTGTGAAGAGACTATAAAGTATTAAAAACCATTGCAATAGATTGAGAACTTACTGGCTGTACTTGGAAGTTTTTAAATATAGAGTACCAGCGATATTTTCCTTGATGTATTACAAAGTACCTCAATAATTACAGGTAGGCACCTCAATCTGTTTGCACTGTGTTAGGCTCTAGATGCCAAAATATGCCATCCACCCATCATGAAGAGGCTTCAGACCACAGAGCAGGTTAAAGATGAAGTGTAAAATAAAATAATCATATATCCTGATTGTGAAGGGAAACATTTTTTAAATAAATAAATAAATAACAACAAAGTATTTAACTGTGACAGCTGTTCTCTTTAGTTCCATTGGGGTTTGTGGTATTGGCCATTGTGCCAAAAGATTAGTCATCTGCAAAATTTCCTTGTGTGAAGTCATGCGATAAATACATATGTGCTTAACAAAAGATGATCAACCTAGTAATACAGTGCCTAGTAGAGACATTTATCAATCTACTTCAGATGGGCGTTGTGTCAAGGCATTATATAGAAGAATAAAGCAACAAAAGCTCTTGTAACACATGGAAATTTCCCTGAGATAGTTAAAACTGATCAAGAGCTATTAATTGTGGAGTTTTATTCAACATGGCATAAGCTGAAGACCAATTGCAGAATATTGTTGTCATGGAAGCAGGCTACTCTAATAGAATTTTTGTCTCCCTAAATTGAAATACCAGTAGTATTGTAACTAGTTTATATACAGTTCAAGAATGAAGGGAAACTGCAGTTGACTATTCAACCCGCATTGAACCAGTGGTGCTGATCTTTGGGGATGAACTGACACACGTGGAATTTTGAGAGGATGTTCTGGGCACTCTCACAAAATGGCTGCCACACTAGCCATTACTACTCACCAATATATCAGAATAGAAACCACCATTCACACAGACTCCCAGGGTGCTTTTTATAGTTAAACAAACATGTCTTTTCTTTGGACCTGTAACTACATTTTCAATCAAGGTATAGTTCTCAATAATTCCTCCTGGGAAATAATAATACAGGTAGCTCTTGGCTTACAACCATTCGTTTAGTGACCATTAGAAGTTACAACAACATTAAAAAGTAACTAATGACTTTTTGCACACTTATGACCATTTTATTTATCAAATTTGCCACCTATTTCATGGTTCAGATAACCCTGAGCAGGTTGTACCAACACCATTGCAGCATCCTGTGGTTACCTCAAAATTTGAACGCTTGGCAACTGGCATGTATTTATGATGGTTGCAGTGTCACAGGACCATGTGATCATGTTTTGAGACTTTCTGACAAGCAAAGTCAGTAGAGAAGCCCGATGTACTTAACAACCATGAATTAACTTAAAAACGACAATGATTCACTAAACAACGGTGGCAAGAAAGGTCGTAAAATGGGGCAAAATTCACTTAATGACTGTATTGCTTAGCAACAAAAATTTTGGGTTCAATTGTGGTTGTAAGTTGAGGACTAGCTGTTATGCTTCAGACTGGTGCTTTATGTCATATTAGCTATTTTATTTTTTGTAATTAAACTATTACTTTAAAAATAAAGTGAGGGACAAGAACTCAAGGGGTGTGTTGGCATCATGTTGGGGATGTAGGCATAAAGCCACATATTCAGCTCTATTCAGCTCTACTAAGCAGCAGAAAAACATATACTACATTGCGGCCATGGAAAAGATTCTACCACTTAAGATTACAACCTTCCAAAATCTGACACTGTCCAAATGTGAGGCCCTTTTGAACAAGAATCCTGGGAGTTGCAATCTTGTGCATCTGAAGGATACTAATTCTGGGGAGTCTTTATTAAAGGATATGGCACACAATTTTTGAATATTTCTATGACTTAAAAATTACAGCAAACTCAAAATAGAAAACAGATCACTTTCCTCATTTAATGTCTTTTTCTCTACTTTAGTGAATGAGTTGCCCATCATATCCATTGTATTATATTTAAATCTCCCTTCAAAATAATTTCATACGCATTTATTTCAGATCATTCTTGTTTTACAACTTCATTGCTCTGTCAATTTTATCAAACATTTTACTCATTCTGTTCAAAATCATAGCTAAAAGATATTCAAAAGTTTGCACTGAGGACTTTTATATAATGCAATCAAAATAAATTTACCCCATTGTTCTATGTACTCTGAAGGTCTTAATCTCTCAAATATGCAAAACCCATAAAAATTAAAATTAAAAAAAATCCCTCAAAGTGATGAAGATACAAGGTATGGTCAAGCTTAATGGCCATAAAAGCTCCTTTATGAGTGCACACTTGACATAGTCCCAACTCTCAGCCACTTCACTCATAAACTAATTGTAAATATGGCAGTTTCTGCAGTATACTGATGACCACCAGCTGTTCGAAGTCGTGTGGATGATCTGAACTATTTCTCCCTTGTTCCAGAAAGATCACACTGGCTTAGATCCAACATCACAATGGCGTTTCCCCTCACAAACCTGCCTTGCCTGCCAATGAAAGCCAGCAAAGCATCAGGTTGCCATAGTACTTATAGGAAATCAGGTCACCATAGTACTTATAGGAAATATTGCATCAATATTCTGACTTGATCCATGCTAGCAAAAACTCCAATGAACAAATGTTGGGCACAAGGGTGATGATGCAGTACTGTGGCCTATGCAAACAGGGCCAATCCAGGATGTTCTGTCGTCTGGGGCAAAAGGGCAACATGCTGCTTTTCCCCAGTTCATACAGAGAATCTGGCAATGTGTCCTCTACTACACTAGACATAGAAGATAAGTAGAGTACATAACTTTGTCTTCCAATAAAATGGAACAGCTGGGAGCCCAGTAGGTTGCAGCTACAACCCCCAACATCTGTGGCAATTTAGCATTAACTGTATATTAGGTTAACTAAATCATCAACTTCCCAATGGTTCAAGCCTCAGTGTGCTGTTTTTAGCTGATTTGGAGTATATCTCCCATGTTCTCCAGTCAGCATGGTGCTCAGCTGTAATTTTTACTTCCCCGCTTTTGAAGTGTACATATGAGAAAAAGTATAGGCATATATTTCTAAAATGAATATAGTGCAATATGATTAAATATAAATAATGCAACATGCCTGAAATAGCATTGCCTTTCAACATTAATGTCTGCGCGTCATGGAAAAAAGAGGGGAGATTTTTAAAAATCTATTTTGGCATATTTTGTTTGCAGTGGTTGTTTTGTTCCTTAGGAAAATTCGACCTTTGCCATGGAGGAAAATGATCAGAGCCTTCCTTTGTTTTTCTAAAGAAACTTGACAGAAGGATAAAAGCAAAAGGGGAAACCTTTGACTAGAGAACTCTTACAACACCCTTGTGGGCTGTCCTACTATGCCAGAATCTCCTCATCCAAAACACAGTCATAGCTGAAAAGTTAGATATCATATTGGAGGCATCTTAGATTAGGAAAGAATAGATTCTTGTATTGGCCTTTTGATTGTCTCTTAAATCCTATCTCTGAAGAGATTAGATAACGTCTGGTTTTGTACATCATACTTGCAAAGTTAATTTTAACCTTAGTTTATTAACTAATCCACAGTATCCAACTGAACTGGTTTACAGACCATAATTATTAGATTCACACACCATGCTAAGACAAAGCCAGAGTCAAATTAGACAAAGTTCTTTTTAGAACTGCCTTCCTTCTCTCAGCAATATAAAATTCATTGTTACAGATTTGAGTAAGAATCTGCCCAGCATTGAGGGAGGAAGGTGTTCAGTACATGAAAATACTTGTCACATTGCCCTGTCACTCCATTTTTCCTCTCCTGATACTCTGCAATCAATCATATACAGTATTCTTACAAAAAATATAACTCAAATAATGAGAATGCCCATGCTTCATATCTCCTTTTAGTCTCATAATTTATATATAAATATATATGGGGGGGCGGGTATTCAGCTTTGTTCAGTTATTTTCCCACATCATTATAGTTGTGCTTTTAAAGTTGTAGCAACGTTTCGGCAGAATCTCATCTGTCATCATCAGGCTTCTGTACAGTGTTTGTCTGTACATAATGACGTGGGAAAATACCTGAACAAAGCTGAATACCATACATATAAATACCCGCGAAAACTTAAGAATATATATATATATATCTTTGGTTGTTCAGGTTTTCTCCCGCGTAAGATTGGAAGTATCTAGGCAACGTTTCGATGAAGTCTCATTCATCATCTTCAGGCTTGTGTCTGAATATATATATATATATATATATATATATATATATATATATATATATATATATATATATATATATATTTTCATAGATTTTCACGGGTACAGGTATGTCGGTGTAGGTGTGTTTGGGTCTTTTCCCATGCAAAATTAAGAGTATCTTGGAGAGCATTTCGGCGAGGTACCACTTGCCATCTTCAGGCTGGTGCTTTCAGCTTCGTGCCACTGCTTGCACTGGCACGAAGCTGAAAGCACCAGCCTGAAGTGGCGAGTGGGACCTCACCAAAACGTTGTCAAGATACTCTTAATCTTACATGGGAAAAGACCTAAACACACCTAAGACCTACACACACACATACACACACACACACACATACATACATACATATGTGTTTTCTTAAGTTTTCGCGCGTACTTTTATGTATGGTATACAGCTTTGTTCGGGTATTTTCCCACGTCATTATAGTTGTGCTTTTAAAGTTGTAGCAACGTTTCAGGAGAATCTCATCTGCCATCATCAGGCTTCTGTATTGTGTTCGTATATAATACATTAAACATATTATATTAAACATATTGTATTTTTTATAAATACCTCATACACACAGAATAAGAAACCTAGACTAGTAGCTCAGTTTCCTTCTTCTCAAAAATCTTCCTCTGTTTGAAAGGCTGTCAGAAAACTCTCTTCTGGTTGATAGTACCCTCTGTCAGAAGGGTTGTTCAGCCAAAAGCCAACCTAACAATTAAAAAAAGAAAAGAAACAAGAGTCTATCAACAGTTAGTACCTGGGAGGCAGTCTAAACAACCACACAATCACCCGGTCACATTCTTTCCCAGTGTGACAAAATATATTTTAATTGAAATCACAGAAATTTATTTTACTTTTTATTTTATTTATTTATATCTCACCTTTGTTTTTATAAATAACTCAAGGTATGGAACATATCTAACACCTCCTTCCTGCACAACAATCCTGTGAGGCGAGTTTGGCTGAGAGAATGTGACTGGCCCAAGTTATTGCCAAGTGTGTCTCTACACTTTAAAAATTCATGCAAATGAGCACCCAGTCTTATATTATTCTTTTCCAGTGATGCATTAGAAAAGGTATTCCCTTAATTTTGTTTATAAACATTTATCTCATTTGACACTCAAAATCTTTGCAAAGTAAATACATAATACATAAAATACATAATTACATAAAAACTAACACTTTGCAACAAATTTAAAATACCCATTTTTAACTTTTAACATATTTAAAAATTTAAACACTTAAAAACCACTCAGTTATCAGATAATGTAATATCTGTCCAGAATAGAAATTGTTAGCAAGAGATCTTAACCAAAAGCCTAAATGAACTGATATGATTTAAGGTGATGTTGACTGCTTAACAGGTCTTGTTGCAATTTGTAATTTTACTAAGATGAAATGTAGGATGGTCCTCACTAAGCAAAGCCTTCAAATATTTTAACAAGTATTCTGTGTTTATTTCAGGCATTGTCTGTAAGATAGATATTCATATTGTATTGTATTTTGTGCAATACTGAACATCAATATTGTCTTACATATTTTTTCTGCTGTTTTGTTCCTCATATGTAATAGTACAGTATATCTAAAACGTATTCCATACACCCACTAAATTCAAACTTAGTGATTAAATTGCTTCTGAGAAAATGTGGATGGGTTGTTTGCCTTCTCCTTTGATGTGTGATACCTGATGTAGCTCCAAATCCACACAGAAATTTCACTGCTTTTGTAAAACTCTTCCAATGTATGAGGACCCAGACAAGATCTGGCATGATGGAAAGCACCCGATACCATCCTCTAATCAATATGGGACACAATGTGCTTTTCAAATGAATTTGAAGCCATGTCTGGTAACGTCTCCAATCTGACAATTATGACTATATTGTTTACCTCAGGATAATGCAGCTAACTGGTTCCAGCCAGTTGACTAGTGGTAAGGGATTTGTGGAACTCGAGTGAAAACTATCTGGAGAACCTCAAGTTGCCTACTTCTAAAGCAAATATTTTAGGCACCACATTAACAAAGGACATATTTGCATAATGATGTAGCTTGCAATAAATGTAGAGATCTCATTTTTACTATTGTCCCAAGGAGAATGTCATTAGCATAAGACTTTGGGGAAAATATGACTTTAACAGGAATGTCTATAAATCATGGCCAACTATAAAGTAGTGATGGATCTAACCTTATTTCCAAATGCTCTTTATATTCAGTTGATCAGGCAGGAGAGAGAAGCAAAATCATCATAATCACCCACTATGTGTTATTTCCCTTTAAATCCCTGTAATTCTAGAAGATTCCTTGGAAGTGGCTATTGTTGGGTCTAGTCATTCAACTTTTCACCTATTTTTATTGTAGCACATCATGCTCAAGCAGCAAGATCTTCATAACAGTACAATTTGTACCACGTATGAGTAAGGTTAATTCAGATGTTTTCTGTAGAGAATCCTTAAGACTAATAGTTTGGATCTGCTAATGATATGTCTGATTTATTAGCAAGACTTCATTTTTAACATAATAAAAAGTACACAAAATGGCATTTCTATTTTAAACTCTTTCGAGTCTCTCTGATAGACAGAGAAACTGATTTCTCCTTAACATAATTTTCATTTATGCAAATCTTTCCAGTTTTAACTAAGATTTTTTTGAATAACAGCTCTAGAGGAAAATGCAGAGGACATGTGTAATCCATGTGCCTCAAAATGATCTGATATTCTATACAGTAAATACTGCACTGTTTCTTTGCTAGTATCTGTTAAATAAGGGTATAGAATTCTTGTGCTGTCTCAAAAAGACCACCAATAGGCTATAATTCCATACAACCATATGTCCTAATTCTAGCAGGAAATGACCTATTCCTAGAGGGTGAAAGCTTCTTAGTCAAGGTCATACAGCCATGTGACATGTTAAGAATCTGTGGACACACAGAAAACAAAGCAAACATCAAATACTAATTCATATTTTCCATTCTTCAAATCCAGACTAGAATTGAGACGAGATTACTTGATCAACAGCAGCATACTGACTCTCAAACTGAGCCTTTTTAAGTTTTTCATTGAGGCTCATTTAAAAGGAATGTTTTACTCTTCCTGGCCTGGGATCACCAAATTCACTGGAAGTACCTCAAGGAAAAGCCGAGTATTTCACCATTTATTCATTCCAAAAAAGAATAAAGGTAAATCATGGACACTACACTAACACTCTTCTGACACCATAATGCTTAAGCTTTAGGAAGCTGTTCATGTTAACACCTCCTTGCATCTAGGACTATTTTACATATCACAAAGACATGGTATGCAAGCTCTTTCCAAGATGCCAAATATTAAGCAAAAACAAATTAACCTCTCCTTCACCAGAATGTGTACAAATTATATGGACATTGGGAGCTCATTTGGAGATCAAAAGCTTCAAAACAGTATAGCATCTTAGAGAAACGCAGGTGCTATTTTGTTTTAAAATAGCTGTCAGGCTGAATTTTGACTCAATTTGAAATACATTACTTTTTTTGCAAAAAAATCCTGGAAGGTAACACTATTGGCATTCTTTGTTAAAAAAAAAAAAACCTCAAGAAAGTTTCCATCATTTTTCAGTAGAATATCAGAATATTTAGCTTAAATTAAACCCATTTTTCATTTTAAATTAAACCCATTTCATTTTTTAAAAATGCCAAATAGAATTCCCTATATTTTGATGTGTTAAGATTGATGAAATCACACTTTAATTCATTAAAGAGGAGCATTATTTGTGGGAGCTTAGTTTTGGACTGAATCCTTGATGACAATTTGATCTTGAAATATCAGCCTGAGGTTTCAGCCACTTCAGGCTTACAGGTCCAGATTGAAATCTAGTAACAATTGGATGTGAATTCACTGGAAACTGGGAAGGCAATTCACTTTTATGTGATGAATTTAAGGAAGTGCTGGAGGTAAGGATACCAGGTTGAGCCAGTACTTGATTTCTTTCAGCTGGAATAAATCCTTCCCTCAGTACAAGGGATTGGTGTGGGTGTCTAACTAGGACTCTTGCACAGGTAAACAGGCCCATGCTCTTTCTCAACATTAACAGGAGACATTGGTGTGGTCACAAAAATGGGGGGGAGTTTAAAAAAAACAACACGATTGTTTCCCATTTCTTGCTCTCAGGCCGTCTCCTCGGTTATCTTCCAAGATAGAGGCAGCATAGGCAGAAGCATCCAGGTACCTCTGGATTTCCGCCTATATTTAGACAGGAAGAAAATTCTGCAGCTGGGGGTTGCGAGCCACCTTAACAGCGGCCAGACTGAGCTGTCAGGCCGAGTGGGAAAGCGCTCAGGCTGAAGAGACAGCCGCTGCCAGCGGAGACGAGCTATATCTTGAGGGCGGGGGGAGGCTCCATAAAGCACTGCCTGCCTCTTTGCCCTGCTGGCTTTTGCCGGCCCCTCAGAAGCTCGCCGGCTACGCCGCCTGGATGACTAACTAGACCTAAAACTCCTGAGGTCAGTCTCGGGCTTCCAAAGCCGTCCGTCCATCTCCTGGGCTGATAGGTCTCCGTCCCCAATACAAGGAAGGAGGGGAAGTGGGTGGTGGTGGAAGGCAGAGCCTGGCAACTTGACTGGTAGCGAGAGCCTCCCCGCACAAACGCGAATTGGAGCTGCACGTGTGTTTTTGTGCCTGTGTGCTCGGGCTCGAAACTGCCCATTTATTTCATTGGCGCTCACATTGCAGACACACGGAGCAGCCCCGGATGCTGGCTTCTTGTGGGGAGTTTGTCTGCGGTGGACCTGGAAGAAGGATGTAGCTGAAAGACTGCCGCAGGATCTTTGGGAGGTTCGTCTTTAATTTAACTGCAATTTAGTTTAATAGTCCTTGGATTCTTTCCAGTGCAATGTGGGAAAGACACCTGATGCTGTTAAGATAAATGCAGGTTGCTCCGCGTCAGAGTCTTCCAGGACGGAAAGAAGCGCTGGAAAGATGTTGTGGGAGAAGAGAGAAACAAAAATAGACCCCCATCGGGTTTTCCAATTTAGCGAGACAGCAATCTACGCGGGGCTGATTTGGGGGGAGGGATTGTTAGTGACTGACCTGCTAGATGTCGAGGTTTCACCTGCTCGCTCCAGGGGCTAAAGTTTTTTTTTTCCGCCGCTAGTTTTGCGACGTAAGAAGTACCGTATTCCAAGTCAGAAGAAAAACCTGTCTGACTTCGTTTATGAACGCCACACGTGCTAAGTGGGGCTTTTGTTAGAGGTACTCTGTGGATTAGGTTGCAGAAAAGAATCCCATCTATCTAGGAGTCGGAGAACCCAAAACCAACTCTGCTCTGCTAGTGTTAGCAATATCTGCGGCACAAAAATGTAGAGCAGGTGAACAAGGTGGAGTGAATTATGCAAGTTGATAGTCCTCCAAATACATCAGGTGTGCGTCTAAATGGAAATGTGAAACATCCCTTAAAGGGCAACTTACATAACGCACTGTTCTATCAAACTGAGCAGATCCTGACTAAATTCAGCATGTAGGTACAATGTTGCTTTATTCTGCCCCCAGGACATGATTTAAACTGTCCCTCAATTTATTTTCAGATCCTGCATGATAAATGTGCCTTTCAATCCGAAGTGTGCCTGTGGTTTCTTAATTCTCATGAAGCCATATAGTAGTCTGAATTATCATGTGGATTTTTAGGTTTAGTGTTGTGATTTATTCAGTTTATTCATGGTTATGGAAGCCATGTTTTATAACAATATATGATCTTAATTATTCTGGTATTTTTCTATAAATCAGCCTCATTAATCCCAGATTATTACAATTAGAGATTTAGATTTCAACATGAAGATAAAAGCACAGTTTCCTGGACAAGTATAGATTTTGCTGAAAGAAATGAATTCATATCTACTACCCTCATGAACTTAGCTGATTCAATTTATCTAGTCCAGAAGTGTCTAGTCTGACAGCGAGAAAAGGGGTTTTGTAGCCTTTGCACTTTATCAAAAATACCTGATAGACAGGTGAGCCATGGCATTCCTGAAGCGCTGAGAAGCAAACATAGGCCAATAATTTAGATTCAGGACTTGCCCATTAACAGTTTTTCAATATTGTTTTCTTCAACATGCTGTATTAAATTTATGCTAACCATGGCACAGATCAGTTCAGTGTTGCTGTCTGCTATATTTGCATGTTACTTTGCATCAAGAATTGATATCAAAATAATGTAAAGGTTTTAACACTTTCTGTCTCAAACATGAAGAGAAGCCAAATTTACCTTTTCTGTATAAAAAAGATGGCAAACTACCATTTTATACTCAACTATTGGGGAGTTAGTTCCATTGAATTCAATGGGATTTGCAGCAAAGTGAGTATTTGTAGGATTCTAGCCCTAAAATCTTAACAAATAACACCAACTAAAATGAGATCCTGAAAAACAGTATTATGCAAAATACTACATAATACCATGGAACGACTTTATAAAGGAGGTTAGGTTCTAGTCCTGTTCCAGTTTACCTGGCAGTATGCTCCATTAAAGTCAGTTTTTAAGTCTCTGTGATTACCTTTGAACAGAAAAATGTTTTTTACTTGAAACACAATCGATATGCCGTGCTGTCTGTCCTAGTAATATTTCCGTTCTCATGTTTTTAAGAGACCTTGTGGAACAAAACATGGAAAGCCTATTTTGTACACTTTGCGTGTGTGCCAGTGATAACCATAAAAATAGTATCATTTGTGTTTATATAAACAAAATCTTACAGTACACTTAAATTCAGAAAGGCTTCCCAAATGATCAAACAAAATAAAGATTTTCATCCAGTGCCTTATTTGTGGTTGCTCATAGATTAGGCAACTCCAGATTAAACCATTAAGAAAAAGGATCATCATTATTTGGGGCAACAAAACAGGATTTTAATCACTTACATTGTAGTGCTACTTTCTAAGATTAAGTTCTATTTTGGTCAAGATATTTGCATGAAAGAAGATAATACATTTTGCAACTCATATTGGTAGTTTGGATCTCTTGCTGACAAAACTCAGCTTGATTTTTTTTTTTTTAGTTTTGGCAGCTTAATTTTCAGTCTCAGTATTTGGCTTAGTAGTCAAACTGGATTTTTCTCCTTAATTAACCAAAGAATAATAAAAGTGCAAGCCCTGCAATAGGACACCTTTTAGTTACATTAATTTTTAAAGGCCAGGTAGGAGTTTGATTTTTAAATAATTATTTATTAACATATACATTGCCTTTCTTTATGGACAGAAGACCATATACATGATGTCACCCCCTTTAACACTGACATTATTGGAGTTATGTTCAGAAGTAGCAGATGGCTCAGGGTCACCGAGTGAACCCAGCCTCTCAAATCATTGTCTACCATTCTACAACTGTTTGTAAATAGAAATGTGGATAATTCTTAGGTAATCAGAGCACTGCCTGATAGTTTTTAATCAAGGACAGCAGGTGAATGAAAGTTCAAGGTCCTTATTGGGGTCTTATGAACAGAAAAGTTTTCTTTCCAGCACGTCCATGTTTCTTTACAATAACATAGAAAGGATTATAAATACCAGTGCAGCATGAATCCCAGTCTTGTGAAGTGATATGTTATAAGCAGTTTGGAATAAGGACAGCTTTCATTATAGCAGTCCATTGCCAGCAGCTAAAAGCTTGGAAATATGAAGAGAATATTCTGTTGTTGCATTAATTATATATGAAAACACCCCAGTGCCTCACAATAGATACCCATCTCTTTCTTTTTAGAAATAACAAATGGTATCAATGCAACACTCTTAACTTACATTTCAAATTATAAGAAAGATTTCATGAAATGTAATTCAGGAAAGACTCAAGAACCATATATATACACACATATCCATACACACACACACACTCTCTCTCTCTCTCTTTGTATCATTGAAAGTGTCCATTTCTATTGTTTTAAAATTCCATATGCCATATGAAGGAATATTTTTAGGCACCAGTTACTAGAGTGAAGCCTGCCTCGCCCTGTATTCCAGGACATTGACATGATTAAACTCCTGACCAAGTTCTAATAATCTTGGGAACAAAAATATGCAAATATTTCTGATATATGTATTGCTATTTCATTTTTAATACTAGTGAGATTTTATTGATAGGAATACATTATAACTTAATACTAAGAGCAAAACATTATTACCAAACATAGATTGTATCTTAAGATAGGTGTGGAGATTTTACTCACTATCACATGCCTTGCCTTTACTTCTCCAGAAGTGTTGGCCTTCCACTTTCATCTGAATGGATAATGTGTATTTAGATCTGATGATAGACTAGCAATTAATTTTGGGGTTTTTTGGGGGGGGGGAGTGAATGAGAATAGCAGCTATACTGTATATGCCATGTAATAATAGCCTCATGAATAAATACTAGAAGTTGCCAAATAGATGTTTTTCTGCAAACATTGATGATATTAACATCTGCATTCATTAAAAATTTTAAAATAAAATCACCCTGGAATTGCTGTGAATATTTTGGGCAAGAATTTATTGGGATATTTGTTTAAGAGGGAAAAGCCCAGACTCAAAACTGAACACTTCCCTTTCTTGGCATAGAATATTATCTGAATCCAGACACATGCAAGTATATTGTTAACTTTTGACACTGGCCTAGATTCTCCTGTGTATAGACAGAAGGATTGAAGATGCGGCTTACTCCAAGGACCAGCATGTTTAGGCCTCTATCAAAGGTATTTTGTTTTGTACAAGGGGAAGAGCTCTTACAGTATTCCTTCTTTTCAGCATTGCTTGTGCCTCCTTTAACATCCAGCACTTGTGGTAGTAATTAGAAAAACTATTTGTGCCACAACTGGCTTGTTCACAGGATAACCAGCAAGCAAGTGATAGAAAGGTTAGGAAAGAGGACTAGCTAGTAGGAATAGCCAGGAACAGTGGCTGAGATACTGATGAGCAACCTGAGGCCCTAAGCTGTATGTGGCAATCAATCCCTTCTTTGCACTTCCCAGAATCACTTCTGATCCCAGCTGTTAAATACTGGTGCCGTAGTTTCCTGGCATTTTGAAATAGGAAACACTAGAAAACTATAATGGCAGTTTTTTGGGAATGAGGGAGGGAAAGAATAAATAAATAGTACAGAATTTCTCCCAAAAGCATTTGTGTGCCTGTGGCCAGGCAAACAATATTAGATAGAGTCCCAATGATCAAAAAGGTGCCCAATCCAGATTTAAGAATCAGGAAAAAATAGCATTCCTTGGTATTCTATATGGTACTAGACCAAAGTGACATCAATTAGAGGTCAAAATTATCGATGAGCTGATCAAGAAAATTCAATTGTACTGCTGGTGTTAATAGAGCAGTATTTTCTTCTGGCAGGTTATATAGATTTTAAAAAATCTATAGGAAATTGTTCCAGAAATGTCCCCTAACATTGGCACTATTGTATATCTTCTCCCAATTATATACTGTGAATGTTAACATAAACATAAAACATGCAATTTGCCATGTTTTCATTCATCAGACATTACCCTTTGTGGTAGTCCTTTTAAATGTAAATTCAACTGTTCTAAATGCCCTTTTAAAGTAATTACAAGTTGTCCTTGACTTACAATCATTTAGCAATGTTTGTACATGTGTGTGTGTAGTTTGAAGTTACAATGGCACTGAAAAAAGTAGCTTGCAACCAGTCTGCTCACAACTGTTGCAGCATCCCCATAGCTGTGTGATCAAATCCAGGATCTTGGCAACCGGCATGTATTTACAATAGTTGCAGCATCTCAGGTTCACATAATCATCATTTGCAACTGCCCCAGCTGGCTTCTGACAAACAAAGTCAATTCGGGAAGCCAGATTCATTTAATGACATGATTCACTTAAGAACTGCAATGATTCTCATAACCATGGCCAAAAAAAGGTCATAAAATCAGATATGACTCACTTAACTAGCTTTATTTGCAACAGAAATTCTGGTTCCAATTACGATTGTAAGTCAAGGACTATCTGTATATCTGCACATATGGAACTATCAATAGTTTCTTATTTTAAAGGTACTTTGGCTTTTATTGTATTTCTGTGCATTTCGGTCTGGGAAAAGGCAAGTCTATTTGTGTGAAGAGTAATGGTAACACAATGTTCACATTCATTCAGGTTCCTTAATGGTGGAAAAAATACAACAAAATGGAGACCGCACACATGCATGCACACACACAGAAGGAGACTGTTAGATGTAGCCAGGTCAAACCCAGCTCCTCTCTTTACTAATCCCTTCAGACCCAAAATGACTCTCCTGCAATCCCATCAAACCAAAGAAAAGAAACATCCTTACCAGATAGTACAGCCCAAAGGCAGCCTTATTTGCAACATAGAAAAATCACAACCTTCCATTCTCTATTAGTGAATGGCCTCAACATTGTATTTCCTTAATAACAAACTTTGGGGTTCTGCTACTGTCCTGAAAAGCCCTTTTGCTTAGCAATAGAACTCATTTGGGGTAAACTGACAAGGATCTACCCAGTTCCCCAAGCAGAGCAGCCAATCCAGGATTTCCTAGTCTTAGTCCATTCTATAGATATTGCTTTCCCATTGTTCAAGGTCTCCCATGTTAAAACAGGCAGTCAATAATCATTGCAATAAACATAGCTCTCTCAGTGCTGTGCTCTTATTGTGGCAAAATTCCAGACCAGACTAAACATTCTTTTAAAGTAATTATATCTGCACATATGCAAGTATCAAAAGCAGTTTTATATTTTAAGGGTACTTTGGTTTTGATTGATTGTGTGTGTGCATGCATGCATTTCTGTCCAGGAAAAAGCAAGAATATCTGTTTGATACCAACTGTGATGTAAAGTTTACTGGGGGAAGAATTCTTTCCTTTTCTCAGGACAAGATCCATGAATAATGCTTTTACATCTTTAGTCAAAATCAGGCATAAGCAATCCATTGTTTCATCTGGAAGAGCTGACTTAGCAGGGGAGATTCATACCTAGTGAAAGCCAAGAGTAGAAAGCCAAGATGACAAGGATATAACTGGTCCAACTGAATGTGAAGGAAAAGTCCAATTCAGGTGGAACATATCTGAACAGATGGGAAAAATTCATACCAAATGAATATAGTCTTGGCCCTGAAATTGCATCCTTCCTCCAAACCATCAAGCTTTCTTTCTGTAAAGATCTGAACAATCGAAGTTCTATTTTGTTGGAGATCTGTAACAGAAAATATTGGTCTTTATGAAAGTTCATCATGAACTGTGCAGTCTAAACAAGCAGCCCTTTGGTTTCTGCATTGCTTCTTTGAACAGCGTGTAACAGTGATACAATGCTCAACTATTTAGCTATGCAAGTTTAAGCATAGTCACTAAACATTTAACACAATCTGAATCCTGGCAGGCATGGGGTGACCGAAGAAACTTGGTTTCCATGGAAACCAAAAAGTTAGCACATCTCTATTATTCCTCTGATTCACAAACAGATTAGAAGGTGACTTCAAGAGAGAAATCACAAGAAACTAGGACAGGAGATATTGCAGAGAGATCACACAAAAATGCTGAGATTGAAACTGAATTGCCAAAGGACTAAGAGGAGGAAATAAATTGCTTTACTTTTTGGATTTGTTTTAAGTAGAAAAAAAAATCAGACAGGTACCTTGATTTTGTTATTATAGCCTATTTATTATATATAGCTTATGATAAAATGTTCTGAAAATTATTGTTTTTTTAGGAATATTTATTGTTTAACTGCTGACTTTAAAAATGTTTACTAGACATAAATTGTTACTTTTTCACCTATGTTAGCTTTCTAATTGGATTCCCACTGTGTCTAGAATGCTGAGGTGGACAAGGAAGCTTGCAAAAGGCAACAGAATTACAAAGAAGAAGGGAATATTTTAGTGGAGGCCACCAAGAAAAATTGTGTAAACATGGCAGTTCTAAAGACATGTTCTCCTATCATTGGATTACTATACCCCTAATACAACTTTGGATAAGAAAACCAAAGAAAAGAATAGCAAAAATAGTACTTGCCTGCAATGATTGATTGCAGTCAGTGATTGACTTTTATTAAATTTATATGCCGCAAAACGACTCTGGGTGACTTACAGTTACATAATATAGTATATATGCTCATTCATGCTTCGGAGATCTGCTGTATTTTCATATTTTCATGGACTTACCTGGAGCAGGAGGAAGGGTTAGAAGACAAACACACAACTGGCTTAGGTGTTAGGTTTAGCCCTGGCTTTGCAGGGATTTTCCACTGTGAGCCCAGAGCTTAAGCAGACCCACAAAAGCAAGACCATTCTAAAAATTCTATCTCTATGTTCCTTTTATTTCTCACCTCCCAATATGGCCACAAAGGGTGGGTAAGATGAGTGAATGAAATATAAAGTTACCACAACATAAAAAAGCAGCTGCAACAGAGGTAGTATTAAGCAGGTTCTGACCAGTAGCAGAAATTTTGAGTAGTTCAGGGAACCAGCAAGTACCACCTCTGACTGGAGATTTTACAGTATCCTTCCCCTGCCATGCCGACCAAGTCATGCTCACAGAACCAGTAGTAAAAAAATTTGAATCCCAGCACTGAGCCAAAAGTAATGATTTCATAGTCATCCTTACAACAGTTGGGATGACATCCAAGGTTGCTTTCCCATTTGACCATGGCCCCTGTACCCATGGGATGGGGGTTATTTTGTTTTAGAGTAGCAGTAACTGATTAGTCAGGTCACCCAAATCTAGTCAGGGAGCTATAAACTCATAATACATAGAGCAACTTTGGCAACTTTAAGACTTGTGAACTTCTACTCCCAGAATTCCCTAGAAAGTTTGAAAGTTGCCAAAGTTGGACACCCATCCTGTAGACTAAAATGTGATTACTTAATTTGTGGCTCAATGTATTGTGATATTAAATAATCCTGCACATAGGGATTTGAATATCAAAACAGACTGGATCTTGCAGACTTCTATATAAAAATTCATTGCTTTTTACCCTTCATTTCTGCAGCATCATATCAAATATTGCAAGAAGAGTATTTGTCTTGTAAATCTATTTGTCTTGTAAATCTTTGATGCCTTACTACAGATACATACTGAGAATTACTAGATTCAGACTTCTGCCCAATGACCTGATCATAAACAAAGTTTTATGAAGTCCTATTAATCTTATGTTCTGCAGCCAAGGGCACCACGAAGTGTTTTCATTTGGAATGAGCTGGAACAGTAGAAAAGTAATATCTCATTGCTAACATCTCACTGCCTTTCTCTTGATTATGAAAATCCCTGTCATGTTGTCATTTTGCAAAATCATGACTGGGTTGAGAAACTGAAACCAGAATTAAAACATTTCCAAAATAGCCTAATCTCAGGGGCTTTCCTTCTGTTTGCTCATTTTATGAAAAGCTGCTTTTTGTGTTACATCATAAGTGTCTATAAAGAATTCTGGCAACAAACATGGAACTTATCAAAGGAAAATACTTTCCAGTAGTCTGAACTTCTGCTTCTGGTCTCTATGAAAAAAATCACCTTGTAGCTTAGCCAATAAATTGCCTGAAACACATATACAGGCCACAACAGAATATGATGGCAAATCCTTACATCTATTAATCACAGTTAAAATGAAAAAAGAGTGATTTTTTTGCTGAGGCTGGATTTAATGGGAGGTGAGGAAATATCATAAGTAATATTACAGGAAGTCTTTCAAATTAATTGTTACTTTACTAATATGTTGTTAATGTTTTGCTATAGCATTGTGTAAACTAATGTTAACACACAGGCAGAGAGAGAGAGAATGAGATGAGAGAAAAAGAGAGATGAGAGAGAGAAAGATACTAAAAGAAAGAGTGTGAGAGGGAGATGAGAAAGAAAGAGAAAGAGATGGGAGAGGGGGTGAAAGAGAGATGAGAGAGAAAGATACTGAAAGAAAGAGAGATGAAAGAGGGAGGTGAGAGAGAGATGAGAGAGAGATACTGAGAGAAAGAGATGAGAGAGAAATGAGAGAGAGAGAAAGAGAGAGAGATGAGAAAGAAAGGAGAGAGGAGAGAGAGAGAAAGAGAGATGAGAGAGATGAGAAAGAGAAAAAGGAGAGAGGGAAAGAGAGATGAGAGAGAAAGAGATACTGAGAGAAAGATGAGAGAGATGAGAAAGAAAGAGAGAGAGGTGAGAGAGAAAGAGATGAGAGTTGAGAGAGAAATGCTGAAAGAGAGATGACAGAGAGAAAGAGAGAGAAAGAGAGTTGAGAGAGAAATACTGAGAGAAAGAGAGATGAAAGAGAGAAAGAGATGAGAGAGAGAGATACTGAGAGTGACATGAAAGAGAGGTGTGTGTGAGGGAGAGATGAGACAGAGGAAGATACTGAGAAAAAGATGAGAGAGAGATAAAAAGATGAGAGAGAAAGAGAGAGACGAGAGAGAAAGTGATACTGAAAGAGAGAGAGAGAAGAGATACTGAGAGAAAGAGAGAGGTGAGGGATCCTGGTATTTTGTTTTCTGTGGAAAATGGGTCAAAAAGGCTCTTTGAGGTTGCAGAAACAGGTGGCCAAGGTAACTGCCTGGAGGACCCCATCCCATCACTGAGAGTTATGCGCTTCAGCCAGGGGCGTGTTGGATTCATATTAGTGGTCCACAGGATTTAAAATTATGAATTTAGTAGTCCCTGGGGTCCGAAAGGTTGGGAACACCTGCTTTAAAGCACTGTGTGAAATATAAAATGGTGCTTTCTTTATTATTCATTCCATGGCAAAATAAGCTAATAAAGGACCTGCTGACAGAAAAGTTTCATCAGCTGTTAACTTAGCTGGGTTACCTTAATCCAGAAATCAACTTGTTTTAAGCCTAAAATATGTAAAATAGAATTGGTCTGTGTTTCATACTCAGATCCTCCAAAACGTATCACCTATATTGTATATGTTTTCCTTGCTGGTCTCTGGTAGGGCATTTACTTGGTGGAATAAATCATAAGTAAATGGATGTTAACTCCAGATCTTGAAAAGATGCTTTTTCCAAAAGGCAACTGGACTTTATTTGTTTTTAAATGTTTAATTTCTCACCCAAGAAACTTCTTCCATTCTAATTGACTGGAATGGAAGGATTTATATTCTTTGCAGTCATCTGGTCATTAGCCCTCAGAATTGTTGAAACACTTGGGGTCAATCTATATCCTCAGAATCACCTGACTCAAAGTGCAGGGTGTGTTACCTTCTTGGGGCTGCTGAAAATATTGCATTGTAAACAGGAGATAAGTGGTGTCGTATCTCTCCCTCTCTATTGAGGGAAGGCTGTTAAATTTAAACATAGATGGCCTCTTTGAATTCTCTTTCAAACCAGTGGTCCTCTCTGTCCAGAATGTGAATTTGCTCTTTTCAAAAGGGTGACCTTTGTCATTCAGATGCAGCTGGACTGCTAAATCCTCTTCTGATGAGTTTGTTCTCTTGTGCTGTACCATGCAATTGTTGTTATTTTGTTTCCCTGATGTACAGGTCTACACATGTCTCACTGCAATAAATATACCACATTTCTCAGTTTTTGCCTGAGTGTTTTGTCCTTGGGTTTAAAGTGTGCCCCTATGTTGTATTAACTGAAAATCCTTCTGAGTTTTTCATATATTCCTGCAATGTATGGAATGACAGTGTTACTCTGTTTATTGTTTTCTTCTCTGTCTGTTATGAAGGAGCTCCTGCTGGATCGATGTGTGGATTTGATGAAGAACCTGTTAGGATAGCTACATGTTCTGAGTGCTTCTTGATGTGTTTTATTTCTCTTGGCGGATAGCAAACCTTCAGCCTGGTGGTGTAGGGTTCTGAATATTTCCAGTTTGTGCTCCAGTGGGCAATGAGAATCAAAATGTAAATACTGTTCTATGTGTGTAGGTTTTCTGTACGCTTCAATATTGAGGCTTCTGTCTTCTTTAATGTGCACTGCACAGTTTTGTCCTTGGGTTTGACTATTTCCCTTAACATCTTTCTGTGTGAGTTAACGTTGCTGCCCATAGAGTTTGTGTGATTGGTGAAGGCTTCCACTTCCTGTGTTTTAATTTTGACCCAAGAACCATCCACATATCTATGCCAATGAGTGGGTGGAATACCTATGGAGGAGTTAAGGGCCTTAAGTATATAATGTGAACTCAATTTTCAAAAAGGGCCTTCTCTTGAACAGAAGCTTCAGCTGGCCCAGAATATAGCAGTGTCAGTAGTTCTGGGGGTACCTCCATAGTTGGTAGTTTTGCGGGTACCTCTGCTGTGCAAGATGCACTGACTCCACTGGCTTCCAGGCACAATTCAAGACACTGGTGATCATCTATAAAACCCTTCATGTAGGATTTCCTTTCTCCATTGGTTACTACCAGTCCTATAAGATCTAACAGAAGGGACATGCTATGGTCCTTTCTATCAAGGAATGTCATCTGGCAGGACCTAGGAAGAGGCCATTTTTGTTACAGGCCCTCTGGAACATCATGGCATCGAGGATCCATCTCCAGTTATTCTGTTGGCTTTCCAGAAAGCCTTAAAAACATGGCTGTGTTCTTGAATATGAGAGCTTGTGACACAGATATATTTGTAGTGTTGTTGTCCTCAGCTGCCATTCTATGAATATTTATTATTGTTGTGAGGTTTTTGCTGTTAAGGTTGGTGACTTGGTAATTGGTTTTTAAATTTTGTTAGTCATCCAGAATCACTGAAATAGGCAGCGATATAAATTGAGTAAATAATGAAAAAATTAGAGGAAAATTAGAACATATAGCTTTCCCAGAAAGCTTACTACTAGTATAAAGAAAAGGAAGCATGTTTTCCACCTTTATATTTAGGTTTTGCAAGTATGGTGAAAGCATAACAGTTATGAAAGCATAAAAATGGGAAATGGGCATCAATACCTTAACTTTAAAAGTATCTTAGCCAGGAACAAGAGCACTATCAGAATATTAACTAAAACTGGATTTTATCTGTTGATTGGCTTTTATTTTTAATCCATCAGTATAGTGTATATACTACCTTCTCTTAAGCTCTCAGAGCAAAGAGATGGGAATATTATAGTCTGTCCTGTTCCCCAGCTATGCGTTTTGCATGACATTTATTTCACCTCACCCACTTTGGGTGTATCTAGTCATAGTTCTTAGTATTTAATTTAGGAATTAAATATTCATCTTATAATGAAGAGAAATGACCATTTGAAGTGCTTGTTAAAATCTAGATCTCTCCACCAGTTGTTTTAAATTCCTTTCACAGAGCTCATTAGTAAAAGCTTTCTCATTCTTGCTTTTAACTTAGCTCTTCTGAGAGAAGCTGGGTTTTCCCAACTGCTCATTATCTGCTGGGCCTGTCTTCTATCACCTCTACCTTAGTTGCGTTACACAGACTCATTAAACCCTCTGAGTAGGATTTCTTGTGTTCAATTCAGCATCTAAAATGCCATGGGTACTTAATTATATCTTGAAGAGTAGTAGCAGTGTTGTTAATGTCCTTTCTGAGGGTTGCAGTTAGAAGGAAACTCTAGCCTAAGCAGCAAAATGCCAGGTTAATAATACCATTTTATATAGTACCCTCCTATTGTCCAAAGCATCACCTCATATTCATTATATTTAATAATATCTTTCAAGAGGGATTGTAAGAAAGGTTAGTTTTATTATCCTTTTCTAACACAGATGAGAAGTTGAGTCTAGCTAAGGTTGAGCTGATTAAGATTTAATTAGCTATTAAGGCTAAAGCTAAATCTGAACCCCAGCTCTTATAGCTTCTTTTTAAAAAATTTATTCATATCGCATCTTTAGTATTTTTACGTATAACTCAAGGTGGTGAACATATCCAACACACCTTCCTCCTCCTATTGTCCCTACTACAACAACTCTATGAGATAAGATGGGCTGAGAGATAATAACTGGCCCAAAGTCACCCAGATGGCTTTCATGTTTAAGGCAGAACTTGAACTCAAAGTCTCCTACTTTCTAGTTTGATATCTTAGCCACTAGACCAAACTGGCTTTATCCAAGTGCTTTGGCTGCAATTGTCAGTATCAACCTGCTAGAAATGCCCGTAACTTAAAACTGATTCATACTGTAATATTTCAGGTTTTGTCTTAAACTAGATGGTTTTTAATTTTATTTTCCACAAGATATTTGCTAAAGTATGAATCCATTTGATGGCATTTTTATTAACAGCCACCTTTGAGAAAACAAATCTCAAATAGTTAATATTCTAGGGATCCTCCTCCAGGATGTGCAAAAAATCCTAGAGTCAATGCACTATTCTGCAACTAAAATGTCCACAGATAATTGGTGTGCAGGTGATCATTCCAGTGCTTTGTGACAATGGCAAATATCAGAATCAATTAAACAAACAATTCATTGTCATATCAAACAACCTGTACAGGTCCAGAGTTCAACTCTGCAGGACCATGGACAGATCACAAGGTGCTAGAAACTTGCTTCAGTGATTGAGAATGCCTTCTAACAACCTTCTGCAATTTGTGACTTTCAGATATACTGGGGAACAATTCAAACTAGTGTCAAGCTAATGCGTTAAATATCAAAGTCCTTGCTACTCTTCCCCAATGTCCAGCCTAGTGGATGAAGTTCCTTATATGTGCAATCTTGAGGCCTGAAACTTAACACCTTTGTATTGTTTTCCTTGTTTTCCACCCAGCATATCCCCTAAACTAATGAGCAGACACTGAGAACAAGTCTGACACGATGGGGCTTTTTCCTCCAATCGGACGTGCTCAAAGAAAAAGTTATGTAGGGACTGGTCAGGAGTGTTGAAGCACTCCTCACAGCTTTGAAAGCAGGAACTAATTCTTTGTCTAATGAGTGTGGATGAAAAGATGCAACTAATTCAATTGTATCCACGCACTTGCTATAATCCAGGATTTGATTATAAAATAAATGATTATCTCCATATGTGTATTTAACATATAGAAAATAATGTTAGGATCATTATAGTAGATCTTATTCAGTATTATATTGTGCTGGTCAAATTCCATACAATATCTAAAAAGGGAATCTATGCTGTTCTTAGCTTCTTATAGAATTGGGAATCAAATCCTTCTGTATTTCCCATTGTACAGACATTCAGAATGTTTTTTTTTTATTGTGAATGAAAATGTATCTAAAAGTGTCTTATATTTTTCTGAAAGAACCTCATTCTACCAATTTAAAAATTAACATATTTTCTTAAGTCTATGATTGAATCAAATTTGTTGAAAGAAGAGTCACACTTACCAAAAGAGTAAAATCTCATATTTTGCTTCCAGAAAATTGTACAAAATAGTCCCTGAACTCTTGAGACACCTGCTTATATTATCCATTTTCAAAAACAATTTGGCAGATGAAATTTTAGACTGTGATAAGAGTATTTGAATTAGGCTAAAATGGTGGCAGGAGGCAGTTAAAGAAATATTTGAACCTCTCTTGCAATTGCTGTTAGCTCTAGAAAACAAATGTAAGTACTTTTTCCTGGGATTAGGTTGGGGTTTGGAGCAGTACACTGGCACTATGGCAATCCACCAGTTATTTACATGCTATTCTGCAACTTAAAATCACCATCGGTAATTTATTGTCTGCACTTTGTGGCAATGCATTTTCCAATTTCCCTAGTATGTATTGCTGCATAACAAAATTATTCATGCTTTGCTTTAGAAGCGTAGTGCATAATGCACAAAATGCAAAGGTGCATAATCACAGGGAGCATTATTCCTTTGACTCAGAGATCCAGTTGCTAAAGAATAATGGTAGGAGGGCAGCTATTAGAAATAAGAGTTCATATATGAGTAGGACAAAGCTCATTAGTTTTTAATATAGTTCTACTAATGCTGCCTTCTAATTCAATATTGCATCTCATCATAATAATGACTAGCCATCTAAAATTAATTTGTCTCTTACAGAATAGTGGTTTATCCTGATCTTCTAAATATCAGAGAGAGAATGTAATTGAATGGAGAAGAGGAGAGATTCACCAAGAGCTTTTAAACAATTTTTGTTTAATTTGGAAAAACAGTAAATGTTCTCAGTCTGGGCAGCATTTATGCTTGATTACTGTCATGTGTTAATCATTACAAATGAAAAAGCCAGACAAATGCAACTTTGAAATGCTTTATTGGCATGTCTTAATAGTCAGGAATCAGGTGACAATTAGAGAAGCACTTAAGACATAGAAGATTCAAAAGTATTAGAAAGATCTGCTAGCAAGCAAAAAGTTGTGTGCAGCAGTGCTGTCAAACTTGTGGCCTGCAGGCAAAATGCATCACACATTGGCTACACCCACACCCAGTTTAGCAAAGGTGGGGGAGTCCCGATACATCACATTTGACAACCCTAATGTAAAGTTTGAAGACCAGAAAATTCTAGAAGTCAGTCTGAATATCTTCCATTGTGAATGGAAGACAACAAATGAGCAGTAGGCATAGGAGTCTGCAGTTGGAGACCAAGAGCCGGTAGGCTGCTCTTATATAGACCCAGCTGCTGTTGTGGTTTGATCAAGGATCTTGCAGCGTTCTCCTGCCTAGGGGATATGCTAATTGCCTCTGTTCAGCCCTTTGTAGTTGCCAGTCTGTTCCAATTTAGGTGCCCTGCCAGCATGGTGCCTCATTATCTGTACTGGGTTTCACCTGCTCAGGTATATTGTCTCTTGGAGCTTCCTGATTGCCTGCTAGCTCTGCAGGCTGATAGTCTGTTTTGTTGTTTAACTTCACATTCTGCAGATGAGACAATAATCCTTACAATTCAAATTAAGGGAAATTCCTTCTCTGCATGAAGCTTCCTTCACCTTGCTTGGATCTATGCAAATTGCTTTTTCATATCAAATGAGTTAACCTGACAGTAAATGGAAGGATACTTGCACATGTCTTCAACTCCATAGTTTATTTTGTGATAATGTATTGCATTTGTTGAGTAGAGAGTGAATTGGATCAGTTGAAATGACTTTAATTTCAAAATTATAAGAAGGCCCAAAGACCCTACATCACATTTTATATGAATAACTTATTCTTCTATACCTCCAAATAGAATTTAAGGACTGCTGATACTATCTTAGATCAAGAGAAGATTAGAGTGTTGTATGTGCACAATCCACTCAGTTAAATGTAATTTTCTACCACAAACTGTTTACAGGGGAAAAGTTTAACTATTTCTTCTTGATTCTAAAATGAAGCAAAATTAGGCGATAACTTCTATGAACATCATCTGTGTCCTCTTTCATTTTTTGCTTTCCTGTATAGAAGGGGTCCCCAAACTTGGCAACTTTAAGACTTGTGGACTTCAACTCCCAGAATTCCTCAGCCAGCATATGCCATTGTATAAAGAGGCTGGCATTAGGAAGGGTCCCACCCAATTCTGTGCATAGTGGTATTGTTGTCAACATCATTATGATGGGTTTTTAGTTCTTTACTCAGGTGAAAATGAAATGTAGATTAATAACTAAAGGAAGTGGCAGCCTCACAGCCTTTTTTGCAGCAGGTCAAGGGACATTACAAATTTCTGCTTCTTGGTTGACTGGGTCATTGAAGATTACTGCTGACTGAGGGTGTGATTTAATTACCTGCAGAAACAGCTGTCTCAGCTGTCTCTATGAGTCCAGTGGTAAGCATTAGCATTATTAAATACAAAGCAGGCAGCGAGAAGGTAATTCTGTTTGCTGTAATTATCCACTTTAGCTAGAAGAGTCCAAGAACAAAAAACAAATAAAAACAAAACACACCACTAAACCATCTTACATAGAGTTTACATTATCCTCTTTCAATTTACTGCACTATATTTAAGAAGTTCTCAAAAAATTTTCTAGGTAACATTTTTCTCCGGCGAAATCATGTCCTTGCCTCCAAATATTACACTAGCCATGTTTTTATATTGATTGACCTCCTCATACAACAGGCTTAACTATCATACAAAAGTCAAGCTATATTCAGCAAAGGCAGAGTGTCTGATTAATAATATGCCTTTACTTTTACTGTATAGAGGGAAGGAGGGAGGAAGACAGAATAGACTTCTCTCAGTTCAGTATCCCCCAGGGATTGGATTATAATTCCCATAATTCAAGTAAGTAGAGCCATGGTCAGTCTTCTGGGACACCATGGAACTCATTTAATAGCATATCTGGACAATTTCAATTTGGAGAAGTCCATATAAATGAGTAATAAATTTCTGAATTTAATAAAAAATAAAGCAACTATTCCTTGTTGCATAGTAGTAGCTATGCTATGCTCCAGCTCTGGACAAAAGTAATATCCTGTTTCTAAACAGAAGGAAAGAAAAAAATGTTAGAAAAATATTTTTGGAATAACAAAATTGTGGTTTTCCCCCTTTTTCTATGTATAACTTCCAACACACCTAAAGTGAGCATTGGATGATGATTAGATATGGGAGACATCATATAAAGAAAATTAGCAATAGCTGTGCTTAGTCATAACAAATATTCATTTGGAAATACCACTGTATGCTATATACTACAATCATATTTTAGGAAAACTCTTTGATTTACTGAAGTTATGTAAAAATTAGACTGAGACAGAAAATTCTAGGAAGGTACAGAAGGGTTTAAGTCAAGAGAGAATTGTGATTTAAATACTTAACTACATATTCATGTACATAGCAGCCATTTCTACAAGGTGCTACATGACTTGTAAGGCATAATGCCAAATAGTATTTCTCAGATTAATGAATATTTATGTTGTGCAGAAATGGGATGCCTCTGTACAGAACTGTATTTATTTCAGAATTGCAAATGTGCTTTGTAAACTGTAATCTCCTTTTTTATTCATTGCCCACATTGAAGTCCTTAAATAGTTCAACTGAGTTCATGGTTCAGGCAGTCTCTCTCATTTCTTTAAGATACTTTTACATCATCCACAATATCTAATCTGACTGAACTTTTTTATTTATCATAGAACTGTCCCTTTGTTATGGTGCTTAGGGTTGCCTATCTATTTTTTCCAGTTTTCTCAACTTTTTTTTCACAACGTAGAAGGTAAGATATGATAATCACCTAAAGGCAGATCAGAGAACATCATCAATAAGCAAGAATTTGTACCTGATTCTCTGGTTCTAGCATGTGTCTTGTTGGAATTAGCCTCTTTCACTGTAGATGCATTTACACTTGTAAAATGTCTAACTAAAATATTGAGTATGTTCTACCTTCATTTTCTTGCAAGCTTCAGAAGCATCTTGAAAAAATGCATATAATTGTATAACCCACTTTCCTTTTTAATTCTAGGTTTGGATACACTGGAATTCTTCATAAAGTACTTTCCTGATGGCAGTCCTAAGTAAAGTAGCTATAAAGGAACTGGGTACATGAATATTCCTGATGAATGTGATTTGAGTTCTGTAATAGACATCTACTCTTAACAATAGTAGTACAGAAAGTGTAACCACCTGCAGTTCTAAACTGGAACGATGACCCAGAAGAATTCCTAGAAGTAGATGCGCATCTTTTCCATGGACTTTGATTAGAGGTGACACCTCACAACTCAACTTAAAAGATGAGTGATGGGGTGTGGATCATGCTTAGTCCAGCAGAGTTTGCTCAGCTGCAGCAATATTCTGAATGTAAGTACATACCTCAGCCAAATCCCCATAATTCTCTCGGTGATTATTTATGTTAACAAGAACATTTCAACTAATTGACCTCCATCATATAATAGATGAGGTACAATCTTGTTCAGTTTTGCTTTTACAAGGTGCTACAGTTCATATCATGGCAACTGAGAACTCTTAACACTGTAAATATGGAACACACACTACATCTAAGCAGTACATACAGTTTGGGGGGGAGTTTAACAAGAGGAAAAGACAAGAGAGGAAGGTGAATAGAAAAGTTGTGTTTTCTGTGAGGATGAGTTCTGAATAAGCTATTAAGTGAAAGAGAGTGTCCTTCAAGCAGAAGAATGCTCATTAGTCTACTGTATTGTAGGAAGGATAT
The DNA here is from genome assembly GCF_049901715.1 of Pseudonaja textilis. Taxonomy (NCBI): domain Eukaryota; kingdom Metazoa; phylum Chordata; class Lepidosauria; order Squamata; family Elapidae; genus Pseudonaja; species Pseudonaja textilis. The sequence goes on along the minus strand of NC_141993.1, from coordinate 53,983,500 downwards.
AAAACAGCCAGATTCCAAGGAGTAAACTGTTTGCTGTGTGGGTGGGTGCAAGAGAGTTTCCTGGGAAGTTCCTGGCAAGTTCCTAACAAATTTCTCCCTCCAAGTCTGAACCAAATTGTTCAGATAAAGATTTGTGAACCATAGAAGGGAAAGACATTGTAACAGGACTTGTTGACTATTCACTGGCGAAAAAACCAGACCATTAGCCTTCATTGTCTACAAATTAATCCTCAGACTGGGAAATAAACAAGGTGAGATCTCAGTATGCTCACATAGGAGATTTGGATGGCCCCAACCATGCTGGCTTTTTATGAGTCTCTAAAGACCTAGTTCTGTGCTCAGGCTTGAGCCCTCAAAAATAATGTGGAAGCACTCATCTCCTGGCTATATTTGTGCTATTGACTATGCTGGTTTTCTTGGCTGCAATGATTTTAATTTTTGTATTTAATTTTTGTATCCATTAATTGCTTTTATTCTGTTGGTTTACTACCCAGGGTCACTTGCTGAGATGGGTGGCTTTACAAATTGGTTAAATAAATATATCGGAATAAACCAGAAATTAATTCATAGGAATAAAAGACACATAATAGGATGATTCTCATTGCCTGGGATATAACAATCTAAGCATATAATTTGTACAACACAAGCAGAAGTAAAACAAAGAATGGAGGGGTTTCCTATTCAGTAATTCAAGGGAATGAATTTGATTGTAGAAACCATATGTGAAAGAATCAATAAAAATAATACCGTGTTTGATGTCTAGTAACGTTAACATAAACACAAGGAAGGTGCGGGTGGTTTTCCAAAACATAATGGCAGAATTTTCAAAAGGATATGAGACAGTAGTGATGGAAACTTTAACTCAGCATCCTTTGGGAGATGAATTCTGCCAAGCACTATCCGACCAGAGAATTTCTGATTTGCCTCTCTGAAATCAGAGAAGGGCACAAGAGGAGCAGTTACCCTTGTTTAATTGTATTAGAGAGGATGCCAGGGGTAAAATAACATCTTAGTAACAAAGACCAAGGCATCATTTTATACTGCACAGAAGAGAGTGGTAAATTTCTCCAAAAAACCCCCACATAGATAAAAAAAAAATTAAATGTTTGACAATATGGTGCTGGATAATCGGGTTAAATAGTGCTCAACAAGTTACTGAGATGTAGCTGAGGATGTTTTGAAGTACTAATGTAGTTTATCATATGGCGAGATTAATGCTTTCAAGACTTCAAGTTGTTAAAGTTATCATGCAGAAAAAGAAAAAACAAAGATTTGAAATTTAGAAAAAAAATCAAAATGCAAAGCTTCAAAGACATTGTTATATGGAATGTGTGAAGCATGAAAATAGAAAAATCAACACAAGAAAAGATGAAATGAATTGATGACATGTTGACATCTTAGACCACAGCAAATTGAGATGGCAGAAAATTGAACAGGCAGAAGATCATATGGTTTACTACTCAGGACATTTAAAACAAAGAACAAATGGTATTGTTTTCAAAATTAGGAAGGACATAGTAAAACAGTATTTGGCTACAATGCAACTCATGACTGAATAATATCAATTAGTCTTGTAGGATATGTATATCAGCTGCTCACTGATGATGGCAAAATGCTAGCAGGTGAGACAAAACTACTCAAATCTTGTTAGTTTTGTCTCCTCCAATAACAAACAGCAATAGCCCTCTCTAAGCAAAGTATGTATCTCATCAAGGAATTGTGAAAAAGGGTGAAGAAACAGGATTGAAGCTTGAATTTGTTGGGAACAATCTCTGTTCTGAATGAGTCTAATTTTGAGATCCAAATTGCATACCAGAGTATGAAGAAGCTTACTGATGGTCTGGCCAGTTTTTTAAGTGTTATTTTTGAGATATCTCAGACTGTAAACTCAACTTTTTTTATTAATGACTTGGATTAGGAGATGGAGGGTACAGTTATCAGATCTGCAGATGAAACAAAACTGATGATACAGCTAATCTCTTAGAAGAGATGAATTAAATTAAATACAATATTGATAGGTTAGAAAAACCTCCTGAAAATAATAGAACAAAATTTAACAGTGAGAATGCAAAGTTATTTACTTAGGAAACCAAAGTCAGATTCACAAACATAAATAGAAGATACTTGGCTTGATAGAAGTAAAAAAAAAAAGTGAAAGGAAATGCAATTTGTAAAATTTAGGTATGGGAGAATATAGCATCTAGGGAATTACAGGAAGTAATTGTTCCATTTTGTTCTGCTTAGGTCAAATCTTATTTTGAGGATGTATTCATTTCTGCGCATCATGCTAAAAAGAGAAATTCTAGGGAAATCTACAGAAATTAAAAATGATCCAGGGAAGGGCAACAAGAATGAACAGGAAACTTAGAAACCAAATCTTCTGCAGTGACAGAGAATCTTTAGCCTGGAGAAGAAAAGATTGAGAGGAAGCAGTCTTTACATACCTGAAAGGCTATCAACAGAACAACATAGAGACCTAGCCTGTCATCATCTCAAAATGCAGGACTCAGAATAATTAAATTATTGTTTCACAAATCTGAACAATAAAAGCAAGTTTTCAGTTTGTCAGCAGAACTCATTATTCAGAAAATTGACATAAACCAAGGTACAAACCCACCCATTATAATACTATGATGGGCTTGTCTTCACAGGATGTATCTAAGCCAACTATCATGACGGCTTTAATGTAGATTCCTGCACTGAGCTAGTAGTTGAATTCAGTGGTTTAGATGCCCTGAAAAACAACTGTATATAACTCTAAACAAGTCTATAAATATGGGGAAGTAAACTTCAGCTCTCACTGCATGGGAAAATAGTGTCTAGGAAGTAACCATATCTTTAGTAGAGCAGGGACTTCCCAAAGAAGGAGAGGTGAAGAAAGGGGAGAGGGGGAGAGAGGACAGACGAAGGAAGACCTTGATTACCTAGGCTTATTCAGAATCAAGGCAGACTGGAGAAACTGATGTAACTTATCACTCATTACTTCCTTATTTAATTATGGATGGTGATATAATTGTAAGAAAGTCTTATTAAATTTTGGAGCTTTCCTTAGTAAATGTATGAATTTGGGCTGCTGTTGTTGATCTAATGCAGGGGTGTCAAACTCATATCGTCACGGTGGCATCATGTGACATATCGGGAAGTTTTTTCCCTTCGCTAAACTAGGCATGGGAATGGCCAGTGCATGATGCATCTGGCCCACAAGCCACAAGTTTGACAGCCCCGATCTAAGGGAAGAAAAGCAATTGCACTTGGCTAGTATCTAAGGACAAAGTGTCAGCAATGTAAGTGGAAGAAGAAATATCATTCAGAGAACAGATTAAGAAAAGATTATTATAAAAATTGACAGTGGAGAAGAAGAGTTTTAAAAACAGTTACATGTCTAAAGTTTATGGAACTCACCAAGGCAACTCTTCTATATATCCATACAAGTAGCAGCTTTATATTTATACATATTACATACGTGCATGCACACATTCAAAGATGTATTTTACATGAAAGTACATAAGATAACCTTTCCCAAATGTGCTCTGCAGATTCATTGGACTTCAGCATCATGACTTCCATCCAATATAGCTAAAACTGAATTCTACATTCCCATTTGGGAAGATCGGTGTGAAGTTTAAGTGCTGAGAATGTAAAGAGAAGAATTTTCCCACTGACTTATCACCATGAATTTAATCTTTCAGAGACTCTAGCCTAAACATTACAAAATTCATTACCCTTGAAGAGATGGGATCTTGAGCAATCCCTATAGTTTATAAATAGAAACCTCTGTAGACATCTCAAAGCAGCCTCTTTCTTTTAATCATTTTCCTGTGGTTTTTCAGTCTATTTTATCCTTTGGGACCAATTTCTTAATCCAGAACAGTTGAACTGTGAGACTGCTGAGACATTTCAATTCCTGGAGTTCTGAAAGCTCACTAAGGAGGATTAAGAAGCAGAGAACAATGGCTTCCATTAAGACATTTTATGGAAAAATTCTCCTTAAATATTGCTGATGATAGAGTTAAAAAGACATACTATCATACCATGCTATATTAATTTTATGACATAAACCAAGGTACAAACCCACACATTATAATACTAGGAGTAAACCATGCCACTTTAAGACTCTGCTTGCTGTAAAACTTAAAGTGGCATGGTTTACTCATTATGTTATAATGGGTTGATTCATATATCATGCTAAGCCTAAAGTAAACAAACCTTGTCTTTGTGAATTAGCCCATGTAAGAAGTCCAATTTATTGTTACACTACAGAAACAGGTTGTAATCCTTGCAGATAGAAAATTGGCATGTCAGTAAGTGTTAAAAAATTGAAAGGAGTAGAATATAATCATTAATATTTTAGCCCAAGCACATGGAAGAGATATGATACTTAAGCACTTTGTCTTTTTTGCCATCTTTTTTGCCTCCATTTTGCCTCTTTTACATCTACTCTGAGATTTATTTTTCAGTAGCAATAGCAGCAGAAGTAAGAAAATAGATTCCAGATTAACATGCCGTGCAATTTTTCTACAACTGTGCCATTTTCAAATCATTTTTTTTATTTTTTTATTTGCTATAATAAAAAGCACATTAAATGGGAAAAGATACATTGCTATATATTTGAGGAAAAAAGAAAAATATTTTCTTCCTTTTTCTCTTTTTTTATGAAGCATTATAAAACCACTGATTAAACCTTGATAAGACAGAATTATATTAGTCCTTTCATTGCATCAGTCAGGTCAGGGTTGAAAGTGAACATATTTTGGGGGGGGGGTTCTTTTTTCCCCGAGACGTATATTTGCAACACCTAAAGTCTAATATATCCAAGATTGCTCACAAATGTTCAAATTCTATATTAATAAAACTATAAATACTGAGCTAAAATGAGTCATCAAAAGCTCATAGATCCAAATCATATATGTTAAGATGCTTCAGATCTGTTTACATCTTCAGTACAAAGAATGGAAACTCTCTTTCTTAAATAATCAAGTCTCCTTTCCTGAAAAAAGATGAACATTTTTTAAAATAGACCAATCCAGTCATTTAGCGAAGGCCATTGAAAGTCTCCCCTCCATTGCAAAGTGCATGTGGCATGGATAAGACAACTGCTTTTCTCTGTGGTTTCCCCCACATTCTGGAATACTCTTTGCTGTTAGGTACATATGGCTCCTATTTTGCCTATGTTCCAAAAATTAATTAAACTTGTCTTATTTCAGCAAGCCCTTGACTCCAACTGATCGATTGATTGATTGAGGACATATATCTTGGCTTCTGCTAGGAATTATATGCCTATGTTGTATCTATCTTGCTTGTTTTTCTTTTTACTGCATACTATCCACAGTCCTTCGGAACTGGTTATAATTTCTGAAATACATATGAATAGCTATCCTAGGTCTTTTGATCATTTTCTCCTTATATATTACATTAAATGATTTAAGATACCATTAATGTTAGCTGCAAGGCATTGATGGCTTCAGGGTGTCAGCAGCCAAAGGGAGCTGAATCATTAGGCAGAGTAGTTTCTCAGGCAACAAACTTGTAAAAGAGCAGCAAACTGAGGTTCTTGTTGTTTGTTTATTTAAAACATGTGCACAGCCACCCATCATAAAGTCAAACTCTGGGCAGCTTACAACCCATTTTTTCCACCTCATGTACTAACTTTGCTAGCTTAAATAGCACACTCTTGCAGCAAGATAGATGGCAAACGAATTTAATAAATAGATAAAATAAATGACTGGAGTTGATGAAAAGCCAAATTTGCAGTTTTGCCTCAATCTGCATAATATCTTGGATTTAGGCCAGAATCATCTGACTATAGATATGAAAAACATAATCTGACACAGTGCATCCTGAGGATCACTCACTCAGCAGAGGTGCTGTCTCCTCACGTTATGTATTTAATACTACATAGTCGCCTCTGCTTTTCTGTCTTTATGATACGTTCAGTCATTCTAAATACCACATGCAGAGATGCAGCTTCTTAACAGCATTTTATTTCAGACAAAGGAAGGAAAAATTGTGCTTTCAATCACCATTCTATCTTTACAGCAATTCTATCAATAAGCTGAAATATATTAGTCTGAGATCATCCAGTGAGGATTTAATGGCTAGAACTTGTCTTTCTTTACTTTTATTCTATTGCTTTATCATGCTGATAATACTGATGGGAATCATTATGTGGCTTGTATGATGATTCCTTTCCCCTGAAAAAATTGGAAATGCTTTCTGCAAAAAATTTTTTATAATGGTTCCAATTACTAGATTTTAGTGGCTGTAAGGCTGGCATATAAATTGCATAAAGAAGGCAGGTTGTTTTATCCTGCACACAATAACACGGTCCAACATTTGTATTTGCAATGTGATGTATGTATTATTTATAAGATAGCTCTGGGATTAGGAAAGTAGCTCTCACATTTATTAATACAATTTAAACCATTTAAAAGGAAGAATTATAGATATTCTTATTAAGGATATAGGTATAGATTTTACTATTTGAGGTATTGCTATTATTCTATGCAATCATTCCATACCCGATTATGAAAACTTGTTTGGAAATAGGCTGCTCTTAATCTTACTGGCTATCTTTCACTTTCTAGATTCTACCAAGAAATTGAGAGATGTTTTGGAAGAGTTTCATGGGGATGGCATTCTGTCAAAATATAATCCAGAACAAGTAAGGAAACTTGCATTAACTGTATTCATAAATGCCTATTAAAAAAATTAGCTAGCTATGTAGATTTCTGTGTACAAAAATTCCCAAAAGATCTTAATAACAGTTTTAGGATAAAATGGTCATTGAGCCCTATGTAAGCTCTTTTAATTGCTCAGACCCTGGCCTAAACCAACCAAACTAAATGTTTCCCTAAATATGCCTTTTTATCTGTCACATCAGGTTTTAAAAGAGGTCTGAGTAGATAAGGTGAATTTTATTAGCACCATGATACAAAAGAAGAAAAGTTTTTCTTGTAAGATTAATAGTAACTTCTGGGAAGTGATACTTTTTTAAAATTGCTGAATGGAAAATGGAAAGATAAAACCTCCTCTTTGTCACAGGGAGCCAGAGTGCAAACATCCACTAGTGCTTAATTTAATTATAAGATATTTGCGAAAGACAGATACATTTGGTATCATATCTAGGGTAGTAAGAAAAGGAAGTAATTCATTTTTATATGAAATTTCTCTTAAAATATTAATGAAAATCAAAAGCCAAGATCAGGCTGGCATCTACCCTGTTGATTTTCCAGAAAACTATAAAACTGTTTATTCTAGAGAACATTAAAGAAAGATTTATAATAAGTTACAAGGTCCTCCTTTTCTGCTTCCTATATTGGTACAGTTCATCTGCTGGTAGGGCTATTCTAATCATAGAATAATATTGGATATAATATTGATTTGTTTTAATCTTCTTATGTGGAGGGGGAATGTAAGTTGCTCAGAGGCCATGCAAGTAGAGCAGCATAAAAATGCTAGTAATAAATAAATAAGATCTGCAGTCCATCTCTGCTTATAAATTAGTTCTATTGGATTCAGTGAGAAACAAATCCCAATATTCTGCTCTTGGATAATGCAAGGGAGTTTGGAAATTGGAAAACAAGTAGCTGCCTTATAGTAAGCTGATTTTTAAAGTCACATTTTAATTTTTATAAATCATTACTCTTAAATATTCAGGGTGGAGAAGCCTATACGGTATAGGAATATTTCATAAAAACATCTAGTCAAAATGTCATTTACCACATTTTAAAAGTGATTCCCGCTATTTTCTAAAGATATATAGAAGTGAACTACAATTTAAGGAATAAATATTAAATTTGAGTAATGTATCATTAGTTTATATCGAAGATTTAGTCTCCCCTCCCCCTTATATTTGATATATTGAAGTATTACTGCTTACTTTTACAAAATGGCACTTTGAACTTAACTTGGTGGTGGGAGTAAAAGTTGAGAAAAGCATGAGGATGATTCTGTCATGTTGCTGTTTTTACTAAGAGGAAAAAAGGGGGGTTATTAAATATGACAAAATGAACTATATCTCCATTGCTGTAGGAAAAGGAAATTAGCAAAAACAACAATGAGTTGTTTCCAGGTAAGAAAAGGAAGAAAGCTGCAGAGCTACTCATGAAGACAAATTAATCCAGAACTGAATATTATTAAAATTAAATGGGAAATGAGCACAAATCATTTGTTAGGAAATTTTTGACACCTAAGAGTAATTGGAAAGACAAGTCCACAAAAAGAAAAACCCAGCACAAATTGCAACCACATTCCTATTTAGAAAAGCCATTGTTAGGCTCTGGATAATGTTTGTGGGTGGATAGAAGTTGGGCGTTCTGCTTTCTGCCAAGGGCACACGCTGTGGTTTCTCTTCTACACTAAGCAGTTGAGGTAAGTATACTTCATTACTATCCACTTGGAAAAATGGTTGCAGTTGCCATTGAGTATAACAACTAATTGCCTTTGAAATTCTTTGAAGATGGATTTGCTTTTCAGGAGAGGGTGTGGAGCAAACAAACCAAAAAGGAATATATGAAGAGAGAGGAGATATTTTCATGAAGGTCTTTTGTAACATATACTTTTTATTTGTTTAATCATCCTCCTCTCACTATCCCTTAGTAATAACTTTACAATGGGAGGGACGATAAGAGAGTGTGCTGCTTAAGGCTAATTTTCTGCTGAGGCAAAGAGCAACACAGTACCTCTCTTTCTTCCAGACTAACAGAAAAAGCACACATCAAGGTTCATCAGGTGCATACAACCTGCCTTCCACCACATAATTTAGCTGTTTCCCTCAGTTCCAGTTAAGATTCTATCCTCTTACCTCACATCAGATCCAGGTGTTAGTCTGGAAGTAAGAGAGGTACTGTGTTGTTCTTTGCCTCAGCAGAAAATTCAGCCTTAAGCAGCACACTCTCTTATCAACTCTAATTAAACTCGGATTAATGAGAATAAACAGGGATAATCTATATTCGGTTCAAAGTTCTTTGGTAGAAGTCCAAGATAAAAATATACAGACAGACAGACACACACACACACACACACATACACACACACACACACGTGGTGGGGTTCAAATTTTTTTTACTACTGGTTCTGTGGGCATGGCTTAGTGGGCATCGCAGGGGAAGGATACTGTAAAATCTCCAGTCAGAGGTGGTATTTGCCGATTCTCCAAACTACTCAAAATTTCTGCTACTGGTTCTCCAGAACTGGTCAGAACCTGCTGAATACCACCTCTGACACACACATATCATTAAATCCTATTGAAGCTCTTCCTTCCTCTTTCCCAAGCCAAAGATCTCATCCAAAACCTTCTGAGTAGAACATGTCTTTTCATCTGATGGTAAAGTTTAAAATAGAGATACTTCAGAACAATGTATGCTTCCAAGAACTGCAGTCTAATCCTTCCTGGATACTTGAATTGCTTTTTTCCAATGGAGTAGCTATTTTTCAGTGCTTCTTTACTCAACTTTGCTTTGTCTTTCTCTGCTCTTTATTCCCTCAGAAGCAAGACACTTTGAACCAAGTAAGACTTGTTTTCCAACTCAGGCTCTCATGTGTTGTGCTATTTGTTGCTTTGAATGGTTGCTTTGGCATAAACTTTCTTTTTATTTTTATTTGTCAATTGCTTACAAGATAATAGGTATAAGTAAAAAGATAGTTATGAATACATGGATACATATAAGAAAAATAAAAATATATCAAAGAAACAATAGGACAGGGACAGGACGCACGTTGGTGCGCTTATGCACGCCCCCTACAGACCCCTTAGGAAGGGGTCAGGTCAATAGTAGACAGTCTAAGGTTAAAGTTTTGGGGGTTGGGGGAAAAAAACCACAGAGTCAGGTAGAGTATTCCAGACATTGACCACTCTGTTGCTGAAGTCGTATTTCCTCCAATCAAATTTGGTGCGATTAACCTTCAGATTGTATCTATTGTTTGCTCTTGTGTTGTTATGGTTGAAGCTGGAGTATTCATTGACTAGTAGGACATTGCAATGTATGATTTTATATACTATACTTAGATCGGATTGAAGGCGGCGTAGTTCTAGGTTTTCTAGGTCTAGAATTTCAAGTCTGGTGGCATAAGGTACTCTGCAATGAGTAGAGAAGTGGAGAACTCTTCTTGTGAAATATTTCTGGACTTTCTCAACTGTGTTAATATTGGATACGTAATGTGGGTTCCAGACTGATAAGCTGCATTCGAGTATTGGTCTAGCAAATGTTTTGTATGCTCTAGTTATTAGTGTAATATTACCAGAGAAAAGGCCAAGTAAGATTAGGTTAACAACCCTTAATGCCTTTTTGGCTATGTAGTTACAGTGGGCTCGAGCACTTAGGTCATTTGAGATGAGTACTCCAAGATCATTGACAGAGTTTGGATCTTCAACAAGGTCTTGACTATTCAGCCTGTATTTTATTTTCTGATTTTTTTTTGCCAATATGTAGGACAGAGCATTTATTTGTTGAGATTTGAAGTTGCCATTTGTTTGACCATTCTGATACATAGTCAAGGTTTTTGAAGGGTAGCAGTATTGTCTGTGGTGTTGAATAGCTTTACATCATCAGTGAAGAGAATGCAGTTGCTCTTGATATGATCACAGAGGTCATTTATGTAGAGTATGAAAAGAGTTGGTCCTAGAACACTGCCTTGGGAGACCCGACTCTTGACAGGTACAGAATTTAATAGGACACTCCCAATTTTGACCATTTGTTGTCTGTTTGACAGGAATGCTTCTATCCAGTTATGTAGGTGTCCAGAGATATCATAAGATTTTAGTTTTATTAGTAGTTTGTTGTGTACCACTGAATCAAAGGTTTTACAGAAGTCTATGTAGATTGCGTTGATTGCTTTACCCTGATCCAGTTGTGTAGTCCATATGTTTTTGCAGTGTAAGAATTGTAGATTACATGATAGTTTTTTCCTGAAACCAAATTGTTTATTAGAGAGTAGGTTGTTAGTTTCTAAGTAGAGGTTGATGGATTGGTTAATTATTGATTCCATGACTTTACAGGTGACGCAGCATAAGGAGATTGGTCTGTAATTTTCAACTAGGCTGGGGTCTCCCTTTTTAAAGATGGGGATGACCGTGGCTTGTGACCATAGTTTTGGCAAGGAGCTGGTCCTGAAAGATTTTTCAAAGATTATGCTTAGAGGTTTGGCTATGGCAGTGGATAGTTTTTTTAAGAAGTAGGCACATATTCCATCTGGTCCAATAGATAGAGATAGTTTTAGATTGCGTAGTGCTTTTCAACATTGTCTTCTGTAAAATCGTTATGTATTAGATCATTGTAGTTGTCTGTGGTTCAACTAGGAAATACTGGGCATGATCCATTGATGTTTACAAATACTGAGCTAAAGAATGTATTAAAGAGGTTGGCTTTAATAGTGTTGTCGTTGCAGTCTTTACCATTAGGTCCTTTCAGGGGTGGGATGGACCTCGAGTCTTTTAGTTTGTTGTTTACAAAATTGTAGAAAGTGTGGGTGGAATTGGTGCGTAGATTTCCCTCAAATTGTATCAGTTTATATTTATGATAAGAAATCTAAATCTGCATATTATTAAATTGAAAAAAGCTAAACAAAATTCCTTACCCTAGAGAGCAATAAATCTTTAGGGAGAAAAAAAAATTAATCCTTAAAATTCAAAACAGCCCAATTAGAATGAACCTATTGTAGCCATAAAATACCACAGAGAGAAAAAAAAACGGAAAAAAACGTCTATTTGAAAGAGAATGGAATATATTGCCATGGGAAAAGTCATGGGTGGTAATGATGCTCTAAGCTGTATTCAGTATATCATAGCATTGGATCTGGCTTGTTCCCCATTCACCCAAGCCACAAATAATGAAAAAGAATTTTGTGTTGTTTTATCAGAAAACTTTTTGCGAACAAGTTAATTGGCAAGGAAGATAAAGAGTCAGTGGAAATTTTTTTCAGTGTTATAGAATATCATAGCATATAGCATATCAGTTCAGTTATTTTGGCAACTGAATAGAGTAGTGACAGCAATGCTTGTTAACTGTTATTAATCACTCAGATTAAGCATTGCAGGGAATATAATAGGCTTGCTGCAGAATTATGAATTACTGCTAATAATTTACAGAATGCAAAACTAAGAGCTGGCAAGAGCAAGTTTTTGGCTGTTACCTTTGATCCCTTCTGCTTCCTCAGTTATGGCTGCCCCACTTGTTTTTAAGCAACTTTTATTATAAAGTCACTATGAAAATTGTGAGCTTCCTATTAACCACTGCCTGCCTTCCATCAACTACCCCAGAGTTCAGCATAATGGAAAGCTCTCAAGAGTCCCAGCAATTAAATGTGGGCAAGTTGCCCTTGTTTGCCAGATGGCAAGCAAGACAATGAACAGAACTGGGTAAATCTGAAATAAGTGTGTGTATATATCCCCTTGGACTAAGATCAAATACTTCTTCAGCTAAGCCCGTTCTATCAAATGTCACCAAGAAGATTTCAATACATCTGTCAGGATTACTTCCAAAAGCTTAAGCTAAATACTTTGCCTTTTGTGGTGATGCTCAAAGAACTTTAGTTGTGTTGCTCATTGAGGTTCACTGCTACTGTGGTTCTGCATATATGTATGTAACCCTGATTTCAATATGCATGTAAGAAATGTATTGCTGTGCTTCCTTGTGGCATTATTAAATGTATTTTGTATTCCTGAGATATAATGTCAATTACATGCATTATTGCACATGGGAAAGAGATTGCTAGGTGCATATCAGTATACAGGTAAGCTGCAACTCTAATGAATACCTGTAGATGTATTTCATGATCCATGGGCTTTCCCCAGATAGGCCTCAATGTTCTGTGCATAAAATTATTTTCTTAAAATTTAAATGCATATTTTTTTCTTTCTAACAAACCTTTCTTCAGACCTGTGAAACTCAGTGCTCAAAGAACACCTCTACCTGGTTTCCAATGTGTGTGGGGTGTGTGTGTATATACAGCATGTTTTAAATGCCATCTGATCCAAAAGGCAAAAGGGTCTATGTGGCTTTTTAGATAACATGGAGAACCTTTGTCCAAGTTAACCCTCAAATCCAGGAGATTAAAGATTGCATTGATCAAATATAATTCCATGCTTTATTCCAGATACCTTTCCCAACAGCTTTTTGAGCCAGCTAAACTGTCTAATGACAAAATTCTTGATCTATTTTCACTGTGTAAAACCTCTACCTTAACAGTTCTATTTATTTATCTCTTCCTTGATTTTTTCTTCTCCTATCCTTTCTTCATCTAGCTCCTCAATTGAGAGCCTCAATTTAAAATGGGAAGAAAATGTAACTGCTAAGATTCCTAACATTTAAAAATTATTTTGAAAAACACTCGTGTCTTTTATTTTCCCACTTCCTGTTAGCCTATTGACTATGAGGGGTTCCAGCTCTTTATGAGAACATATCTGGAGGTGGATATTCCAGAAGAGCTCTGTGAGCACCTCTTCATGTCTTTCAAAAGAAAAGTTGGCCAATGCTCTCTCGAGAACCAGCAGCAAAGTTCCAGTATTTCACAGCTGAGCAACCTTGGTAAGCCATATGCTTTCTTTGCTACTTCAGTTCTCACAAGTGTGGAAATGGCTTACATTGGAATATTTTGAGGCGTCTTTCTGGGCAGGTTTGTTTCCCTAAAAGAGTAAATGAGGTCTGCCACTGAATGATGCACTATCTTCTGCTTAGGGTCCTGTTATGCTCATTCTAGGATATTCTGTTCTATTTACTTTCTTTGAATTTCCACTTATGTAATGGGCATTCTATGGACTTTAATCCTCATTGGCCTAGTGTTTCTTCTCCTAATTTTTTTTCATCACAAAAATCTTTTCATAGATAGCATCCATATTCAGCATCCATGTTTTCTGTAGCTGTGTAATGACATTAAATTAAAGTGATTTGAATTGTGAACTGAACAAATGATTCAATAATCATTTTATCACATATTAGGTTCAGATTGCAGTGGTGTATTAACCATTAAGCAGACTAAGCACGGGCTTAGGGCACCAGGCCCAAAGTGGGCAGCACAAAAACTTTTATGGAGCCTAAGCTTGGCTTCATTTGTACAGTATGTACAAAGAGGAGGGGGGCAAGATTTGACAGTGCTTAGGGCACCAGTAAGCCTTAATCTGCCACTGTACAGGGGCTTGATTTGAGAGCCACATATCTTTAATTTTGTTTTAGTTAACTCCTTTTTAGTGTTCATATAAAAGGGGAAGTGTGTGTGTATGTTCATGTGTGTGGTTATCCACATGTTTCTCTAATGCCTTTTATCAACTAGATTTGTTTTCAAAATATATGGAGTATGGAAGGTAGTTTGTTGCAGCACAAAAGGAGATGTGCTTTTAATACTGCCTGTTGGGAAAGAGGGCTTCACTAGTCTACAGAAGGGGAAGGAGAAGGATAAATGGACCTGAATGCAAATAAACACTTGTGACTGCTCTTAAATTCCTTCAAACAACCATTGTGGCTCAACTGCACAGCCATATTGATGTTGGCCTTAAAATGGCTGTCTCTGCATTTCTTTTACTACACCTTAGCACGCTGACTCCTTTGCCCTGACAAATATCATGCACTCATCCCCATCTTCCCCTTCCCAAATGCTCCTACTGCTATTCCTATGATGGGGCCAAGCTGGGCTATATAAAGGTCTCTCCACATAGTCAACTGCTGTGCCCAGCTAAGGAACAAGCAGCAGTGTTCTTCTTTGCCTCATAATGCGCCTGAGATATGCTTCCCCACAGTTGATTGGGCTGTAATTGTTTCTGCAGCAGTGTTTGTAAAGCTAAACCAAAATAGTATATACCTACAGCTCAGTATTTTGCCTAAATATTTATTAGCCTTTTGTGAAATAAAAGTAAAATGTGCAATTGCTTTTGCAAATTTGCAATGAATACTGATCAGTTGATGTCAAGTGCCCATTGCTAAACTATGAGTATGTTCTTATGTTTCTTTTATGTATTCAGAATCCAAGACTCTTGATACAGGTATATCCATCCAGACAGAAGTTGCTTGTGCTCCTGTTACAGGTATTCAGTATAAATGCTTTAAGTACTGCAAAATCTTTCATGTTTAAATAAGGAGCTTTACGGGCACCAACAGGCTGAGCTTTGTTCAACATTAGTTCCAACACTTCGTTGTCACTTTATGCTGTAAAAACAAATACAAAGCTAGGGACTACCCAGTCTCTGGAATCCTGCACAGAAATATACAACAGCAACTAAGTAAACGTGTTAAGCAAACAATCCTTGGGTGCCAGGAGATCTCCCATTATTTCAGAGTGGTCTGGCTTTTCTAATCCTTATCTCTTGCCAGGAAACAGTTGCTATGTGGCAATATCCTTTTTTCAGTGCTGTGTTTCTGATTTTGTGGTATCTCCTCTACCATTCTAGTTAAATGCAGAAGATAATCAGATGAAACATAGGAATCAAGAACCAAGAGATTAGTATTTTTAAATATATATGTTATCTAATTTGCAATCTGGATTGACTGTATTGTTAGTAATATGAACTTTATAAAGATGAATTTGAGTTGTTTCCATACAACTTTCTTATAGCAACATACTTTACTTCTCTACTAAATTACTAGATTAAAATGGACACGCTGGTGGAAAATGGTAGTCTGGTGGGCAATACGGTAGGTAGGAAAGACTAGCAGAATTATTACCAAGAAGAGCTTACGCAAGTACAGTACAGAAAATGGCAAGTTCACCAAGTACAATAAAGAAAAAGTAAGTTCATCAGAAAAACAAACCAGTAAATTCATCAGAAAATTATTAGTTCTTCAGAAAAACAAATAAAAGATCATCAACTTTGTGTTTTCAACTTCCTCTGGCAAAATGAATAATTTATTATTATTTCAACATCCATTTCATGTAATATCTATATAAAGTATTAAGTAAATAACTTAAGCATATCAGGATTAAGAAACATTTTTGTCACATCATTACTGGCAGGCTTCTCTTAGATGATTGGAACTGCCCAACCTTTTTAATTATTTATATCCTGCCATTATTATTTTTACAAATAATTCAAGGCAGCAGGCATATCCAACACACCTTCCTCTTCCTATTTTTTCCACAACAACAGCCCTGTGAGATGAGGAGCTGAGAGAGTGTGACTGGCCCAAGGTCATCCATCAGCTCTCATGCAGGACTGAGACTCACAGTCTCTTTGTTTTCCAGCCTAATTCCTTAATCACAGAGTCATAATTTATCATGGGGGGAGAGGGGAGGTTGTAGAGTTTTTTTGTCTTATAAATTATCTTAAATCTATTTTAAAGTATTTATTATTGTTTTCATGCTTCCACCCTGAAAACTGAAAGAAATCACAGCAACTCCATGAACTGCAAAACGGAGTTTCAGGGATCACATACGGTATAGTCCTGGTGTCTTAAGTTATTCACATCTCAGGATTTAGAAGAAAATCCTATCTCTGTGAAAATCTCTTGCATAAAATAAGGTCCAATTATACATGGGGCACCAAAGGAATGTACACACAACCCATCAAGAAGGGCAGCACAAAGGTTGTGTTCTGAGCCATGCTGGCTGAGATGATGGGTTTGGAAATAATAGTCTAACATAGAAAGGAAGCCTCCATCTTGAAAAAAATTAATATAAAACATCATGTTTCATTATGATTCATTTCATGATACATAAATCAAGGCTGATTTATCACTTCATTTTAAATTATAGGGATCAATGGGAAAACTCTTCTAAGTGCCATGGGAAGACATACACCTGAATCCAAACACCCCCAGACAAATCTAGCAGAGCCACAATCAGCATCTCTCAGTCCTGTTCCAACATCCAACATCAATGTCCTTGGGAATGCCTCACCTAGCTGGTCCAGATCATCATCACAAAAATCCACTGCTGGTAATCCTTCTGCTCACAACTCCTCAGTGTCCTCCAAGATCTCCTCAGGTTCTCTGCTTACCCCACAATCTCCAGGTGAGATCTGCCTTTCTTTTATGGAGGCATTCCTATATATTTTCCCGCCACACCCACATATAGCCATAAAATTCATTTCAGAGGTCAAAAACCTAGCATGGGATACGCATCTGGTAAAGAAACCTGAGGTGGAAGGTGAGCTGAGGTGATGCACTTTGGGCCTGTGTGAGGGTCCAAGAAGCAGAAATATATTAGACTAAGAAAATGGTTTCAAAAGAAATGTGCAGCATTGACCAATAAATTATTTCCAGTGTGCTCCCTGATTCAAAGGCCCAGGTGTATTTATCTGCTATGTGGATCAATCGATTTGAAGGAATTTTCACCCAATTTAAAATCACATTCTGGAATTTTCAGAATTTCCATTGCTAAGCAAGGCAGTTGTTAAGTGAATTACACCTGATTTTATGACCTTTTTGCTGTGGTTGTTAAGTAAATCACTACCATTGTTAACTGAATCATGCAGACATTAAGTGAATCTGGATTCCCCCATTGACTTCACTTGTCAGACGCTGGCTATGAGGCTACAAATGGAAATCCTATAGTAGACCCCAGGATACTGCAACTGCCATAAATACATCCTGGTTGCCAACTTTTCATCACATGACCACAGGGATGCTACAGTAGTCATAAATGCAAGGACCAGACATAAGTCATTTTTTTCAATGCTGTTATAACTTTGAACTATTGCTAAACAAATGTTGCAAGTCAAGGACTGTAATGTTACTGGGATGATGCATTCTGCATTCGGCAGTTTTTGATGTTTTTTGACATTTGTGTGGTTGGTAAGAAGGGTGGAGTAAGAGTTGCTTCCTTCTGCATTGTTGTCATTCAATTTTTTTTATTATGTGGTAAGAGCAACTGGGATGGGGAAGCCACTGGATGACCCAATGTTTCCAGAGTACTAATTTATGCCAGGGAGTAAAGGGTAAATAAGCAAGATTAGAATTTACTGGTGTACTAATTTCTTCACCCACATTTATTTCTTTCAAGTCACATCTTCCTTTTCAGGTACAAGATAGAATCTAATAAATATATTAATCTGCTGTAGTCCACAAAATTGCATACTATAACAAAATGTTAACTCACACAAGAGAATAATTTCCTCCCCCTCACCCCAATACACACTTCCATGCAAATATCCTTCTTTCTATCCTGTTTTCCTCATTCTATTTCATCTGCTGCTTCTCCTCCCTGCCTCCCACCACATTCTCTCCGGTGGCTTACATTCCTTTTCAACGTAACTTCCCCATGGGGTAACCAGGCTTTCTTATTCACTGGAGTTTTAGATTTAAAAAAAACACCTGTTAGCACAATGCAATTGTATAATAAAAAAATACCAAAGAAAAATTCAGAAAGTGGGCTACCATCTCACCCACAACCTTAATTCTTCATTTGCCAACAGAATCTGTTGCAGACCTTTAGCTCACAAAAGTTCATTTTGATTTAAGATCTACAATATTATAGCTCTAAATCAATTTCACCTAACAGTCAGCCTGTACCTGTTTTGAATTATAATCTAAAGAATGGCAAAACAACATGAACCTTTTCTCTTCCTAAAACAACATGAACCTTTTTCTCTTCCTTTTAGGTTCCAAAAGTTTGGACAAGAAACTTCCTTTTAACCTTCGAAAGAGTAACATCTCCCTAAAAACAGCCAATCCACAACCACTAGCCCCTTTGGCTCAGGTAGTCTACCTGAAGGACATTGTCTGCTACCTGTCACTGCTGGAAAGGGGTCGGGCTGAGGATAAGCTGGAGTGTAAGTGCTTGGGTGACAGGAAGAACATCTGTAGTTCTTGAGCACCACATGCAAAACTATGGGTCCCTTGGTCACAGGTGGCAGGAGAGGAAGGAATGTGGGAGGGTTGTGGTTTTAGAGAAAACCATAAGAGCTTTGAGGTTTATAAGGCGTAAATGTTGAGATTCATATGGGTATGAATCATGAATGAAGCTGTAACTCCTGCCGACCTGACAATTTGAAAGCATGCAAATGTGTAGATAAATAGGTACCACTTTAGTAGATTCATTAATGGGGACATGAAAGGATCCCCCAATTGAAATTCCCCTAAGTAACAGTGATGTCACTAGTTAATCCTTTCACCATTTTTTTTTCACACAAAAAAATGAAGACAATAAATTTCTCATTCATTCCTTTCCAGTTAAAGAGGACGAGGAACCTGTAGATCCCCATGTGTATTGTTGGACTGTAGCAGGGTTGTCAAACTCAATTCCATTGAGGGCCACATCAGGGTTATGTTTGACTTTGGGGGGCCAGAGTGGGTGTGGCCATTTCAACATCACTTGTATTGGGGTTGCCTGTGGTGGCCCGAGCATTCTGCCAGTGAAAATAGGCTCCGCAATGCTGTTTTCGGCTGTGTCGGCTTTCTGCAACCCTCTGCCAGCAAAATCAGAACTCAGCAAAATCAGAACTCAGCCATCCCCAGCTCCATTTTCACTGGCAAAGGCAACACAGGCTGGTCCTTTGCTGTTTCCAGGGCAGCTCTGCGGGCCAGATTCTAGCCCCCAGGCCTTGAGTTTGACACCCCTGAACCAGGGGTGGGATTCTACGGTTCTGTCCGGCTCTGTAGAACCGGTAGCTCTGAAGAGCAGCAGACATAGAACCGGTTCTATGTCTGCTGCTGTTTTGGCTCACCCACCCGCCCGGGCTCTTACCTGACCTTTGTTTCCTGCTTTTTCAACCTCAGCTGCTTTGCGCAGCACAACTGAGGTTGAAAAAGCAGGAAAAAGGTGCTTTTTCAAACGCTGCACAAAACGTAAATCACCGAACAGGTAGTTACACCAGTTGGATCCCATCCCTGCCCTGAACTATATCATCAGTTATGATCAGAGCTGGAAAGAGTTATAGTCTACATCAGGTAGCTCATTATGGACTCAATATTGATTAAACAGCATTTGCTTAATATTCATTGATGGAAGATTGCTATATTGACCCATAACTCATATTTCTATGTCTTTTTCTCAGGGGTGGGGGCAATTTTCAAGAAGCAAAAAGTTTGTGAGTGATTTTCAAATATCTTCCAGTATGAAATGCTCAAGTTTCAGCAGTTCCTTCTCTTTTCCTGCAATCACATCTATTCCTCCTGGCTTTTTAAAATAACAGCTCATAGGCCACAACAAAAAATTAAATGGGGGATAGGTCCTATTTTAATTTGTTCCAATGTTTGGGTGTGGCATTATTAATCTGAAATGTTCCCTGTGTCCTTCCTGATAGCAGCTTCTACTGTGATTAATCAAAAGGTGTTTGTATTAGCCTTTTTATTATGTGGTAAGAGCAGCTGGGATGGGGAAGTCACTGTTTCTCTTCTCTAGCTGATATTTTAATAGAAAGTAAAGAAGTTAAGAGGCAACACTCCATGTCTTTTAAAAGCTGTGTCTAGAAGCATTCTCAAAGCATGTATGTCAGCTGACAACCTTCAGCTTTGCAAGTGAGGAATTCATGTAACAGTCATCAGCTCTGATGAAATATCAGTTCAGTGATGTAATTTCAAATTCCTCAGTTATGACTTACCAACTTCCTTATCCTAGCAGGTAAGAGTTTTTTCTCAAATAAGCACCAGTAGCTGAGGAGTGGAATGGTAGAACATATGGGTTCAAATAGCTACGAACATTGCTATTAGTATAGTTGTGTCAGGAGTGCTGAAGTGCTTCCAGATTGAAAGGATTGAATTGTGTCATCACCATTGCCCAGGGAGACCCATTCGGCAGCTCTTTTCACATCCTCATTAAGTTGGGTACCAACATGGTACCCATTTATCTACTCACAGTTGCCTGCTTTCTAACTACTGGGTCGGCAGGAGCTGGAGCATGTGACAGGAGCTCACCCCATTCTGCGACAAAAACTGGGTCTCGAAAACTGCAGGCCTGCCGATTGTGAGCCTCAGGTTCTAATCTTGTGAGATGTCATGTTCCCATAAGACCACTTAAAAAATAAACCTAGACCATGATTTTGAGGGGCAGCTCAACTGATGAATTATAACCCTTTTTGTAATGTCTCTAAACAAATCTGCTTCTCTTTTATTTACACTTACCTTTTCCCACATATTATATCAGTTTTGTTTTCCTCTTTAATTGTATTTCCTTTCTATTTCTCTTCACTCCGCTTCCAGACATATTTTGTGTGTGTGTGTGTGTGTGTGTGTTGTATGTGTGTGCATGGTGTTATGTGAATCCTTTCATTGAAGAAGGGACTTTCCAGATATAAAACGGAGTTGGCACTCTTAGGTGGACATAATAGGGAAGCTATGTACCACGCAGGAGCCTGTTTATAACCTTTTTTTTTCATCTGTTTCTCTCTTTGTGCTAAACTCTGAGTCATTTGCCATTTAAAACTGCTAGTTTATAAGACAATCTCTATTAATACAGCAGAGAACAGATTAATTATGAGATATCACTGGGAAAAACCCCAATATCATTCTTCCAGGATCATCTATGGTTTATTCTGGTGTAACATTTCAAGTTGGATTGTTCAGTAGAATTTTTTCAGACATCACAGCAGCAGTCAAAATGTGATGTTGGACCTGCCCTTTAGATTGAATGAAACATTCCTAGTTTGTGGACTGTGTAACTGGGTGTGGTGATAAGCAAAGATATTGCTTTTTCTATTTGAAGTGATGTTGAACAAACATTTCTTCCTTCCTATACTGTTCATGTCCTAGGACAAAGTTATTCATCTCTATTGGCCTACTTGGTTCTGATGTTACGTATCATTGATTTTATGAACTGAATTGCCAGATATGTAGCAGAGAAAGGTGAAAAATAGCTTTAACATGAAATTTGTTATCTACAGGTTACTTTTTGCAAAATATAAACTATATACATTGAGAAATAGTGTGCTGTTTCATTAAGATTCCTGAAAATTGTAAAAGGCTGCCCTCTAGTGCTATTCGTTAAAGATTAAGAATGTACTGTTTATATGTAATATATATGTAATACTATATATAAAAAAAACAAAGAAAAATCCTTAATCTTGAAGAATTTGATTGAAGCCAATGTTTCTTCTAAAGATCAGTTACATATTTTAAGAATGAACTAAGTATATAATTATAAGGAATTAAATATGCATATATAGAGAATATTGATGACAATAAATTTTGTACAAAGACTTGTTCTACAATTTTGGAAACAACACTCAGAGATTAACATTATAGTTTATGCAGCATAAAACACATTTCCTCAATTTGAGTTGAATTGGATGACATAATATCCAACCAGCTGGCTGAACTTCTAGCCAAATATACCATCTGCTTCTTTGTGGAAATGCATTGGCCTTAAGATGGCCTGGACACTGCCATTCGCATTATAAATTTACTGGTATGTTTGATCTACTGATTTGGGTATTCTATTTATATAAATGTATATTAAATCAGCGGTTAAGCATCTTCAATGCTGAATATAGTACTTCAAGCCCCATATACTAGAACAACACCATATTGGGAGGAACTAGCATGGTTTATTTTTAACTGAAAATGAAAAACAAAAAATCGAGCCCTCCAATTTTCAGGAATCATTGCCAGACTGCAAACTGCCATAAAAGAGGGGCTGGAGACAGCTCTGATTTACTGAATACAATTCATACTGATTCTTAAGGAATATAGATGCACGTATACTACAATTGTAAAAAAACTAATTTCTCTGGTCAATCAGAAAATAAAAATATATCTATGTAAAGCCAGACTGCCTTCAAAGTATTCCAGAATGCCATCTACATGATGGGCAGATTTGTTTAGTAGTAATTTAGTCATCTAGTTTTACAGTAATTCCCATAACATGGTGCAGATGCTCTGGCTCACATCTGCAGGATTAAGGACCAAACCCCTTACTTTCCACTAGGCAGAAAATATTTTTTATCTTGAAACTAAAAGTTAGGAATTGTGGCCGGGAAACGTAGCTTTAAAAATTAGCTGTCTAGAACTTTCAGGATCATCTGGAGGAGGGACCCAAAAATAACTGAAACAGAAATTAATATTTTTCAGTCACGAATCACCATAGGAAGAATAAATAAAAATGTCTAGCTAGCTATATAAACAGGGAGGGTGCATGAGAGTGCAACAGTTGCAGAAAAAGGTGTGGCAAAACTTGAGGAAGGTGCCCAAATGGCTGGCCCAGTGTGGGCATAGAGGGGCTCGAGGAGGTAACTTACTCCAGAGACTTGTGATCTTCTTTGCTGACTTTCTCACTGATTTTCTAGGAAAGCTGCAAGGAAGCTCACAAAAGACAATCATTTGGTCGTGGGGTGCTGTAACTGGTCATAAGTGCAAGCTGGTTGCCACGTGCCCAGATTATGATTATGTGACTGCAAAGCTGCTGGGGCAGCCAGAATTCTGAGCACTGGTTACCATTCATTCAGCACTTTGCAACTTAAAACAGTTACTAAACAAATGGGTGTAAGTCAAGGACTATCTCTGGTAACAGAATCTTGAAAGCCTGTCAAAGTTTTCCCTCTCCTTTTTGTTACACCAAAGAAAATCACTGTGGAGTAATCTTCTCACCTCCTCTTTTTCAGAGCTCAAATAATGTTTTTTTTAATTCCTTCTCTTTTCTTATGGTTATGCATTATTTTGATGTGAATTATCAAATACAAAAAGTCAACCGAAGACAAAGACTTCACTATGGTCAGCTCAAACCTTGAGTTAAGGCAGTGATAGACTAAAACCTGACTCATTAGCCCCTTTGTGATGGAACATACATTTATTACATATATTTGCACGTGTGTGTTTTCTTGCAGTTATGTTCCGCCTCTATGATACAGATGGGAATGGCTTCCTGGACAGCTCGGTAAGCTATCCTTCAAACTAGTCCTTTTCTTTAAAAGGATAAGAAGTTATACTTTTTCCCAAATGCATTGGGGCTTTCCTACTGTGATGCCACCACAAAATACTTAGGGCGAGGGATACACCAATGAAATCAGGCTCCAACTAGGCTAAGGCCTGGAAACAAGATCATTCCAAGTTGAGGTTCACAAAAAGGTTTATACAGGTATTTTTCAAAGTTGGCAGGCTGTGGTAAATTTAGCTGGTTAATAGCAGCATCAAAGCTCCTTAAATTTTATAAAAAAAATTCTTGATATAGTATATAATTCAATTACCTTGTAGAAAACTTAAATGGAAGGCAATGATATGGGTGTAACTGTGCTGTGTAATATTACCCTCCTGCAAACTCTTTAAAGTGTTTATTCTTAAAAAGAAAAAAAAGTAATCTGACATAATTGTACTAAGGAGGTGGCTCACCTTCATAAAGATATTTACCTTTTTTTCCCCTTGCATGCTGATATATAATTGCAACATCTATATAGGATATCACTCACATTATTTTAAAAACATTTACCTTCTTCCATGTTACTCCTAAATTCAGGAACTGGATCGTATTATCAATCAAATGGTACATGTAGCAGAATATCTGGAATGGGACTCCACAGAATTAAGGCCGGTAAGTTATTTTTCCATGTAGAATCAGCATTTATTTTTTTAAAGAGCTTTGTTCTGCTTTTGAGCATCATTTTTTCCTCTGAAGGGCTAGGACATACACAATATTCAATAAACAATGTAAAACTACCTTTTTTTCCTTTCCTTTACAGCAAAATACGCATAGCAATGGATCATTACTAATTAAGATTATCAGATACAAAAGGCTACACCTTCCTCCTACAAACATGTTTAGCAACATATGCCCTATCCAATGTGATTTCTTTTTTCATTTTCTTTGGGTAATTCCCCCATGCAGAATACTGACATTTTTGTGTAGCAAATGGAAAGATGATGTAAAACTTTTCTTTTCCATGGCCCAGTCAGGATTACTCCAACAAACACTTTAAATTTTTTTAGAAAAGTATCTACATACTATTTATATTTAATCTTATGTAGATTGGTCCTGAATTACTGAAATTGAACGATAAATACAAGGATGATCCCTATTTTTATTTCCAGAAGGGTTGCTATCTTAGTCTATTGCAGCAAAACAGAATCTTGTGGCATCTTAAAATTAACTGTTGTCCTTAAAAATGTAAGCTACAATTAGTCTTTAATATTTTCTTGTTATTGTTCTTTTTAATGATTTCTTGAGTCATCCATTAATTCTAAATAGCCATTTAAATCTGTCAAACATATTGTAATAAATCATCACAAATAGAATAGTTCCCAAAAAAGGTTATTATTTTTGAATTTATTTTGCAGAATTTTAAGCCATCTTCCACCCACAGATTTTTTTTCTCTTAAAACATCTTTTAAGATATAAGGATAATTATAGTTTCACAAGAAGAGACGTTGGAGGCTTAAAAAGATCTAACTTGGAAAATGTGTAACAACGAACTGCAACGCCAACCAACCAAACAAAACCCAACCATAAAACTAGAATTACATAGAACTCTAAATTACTCTGGGGACTGACTTATCAGATCCAAGTCTGCAGCAAACAAGCATGAATTTAAAAAAAGCAAAAGAAACAAAAAAGTAAGTTGAAGAAGTCAAAGCAATGTGATGACACCCAAAGATCAGAATGACAACCTGACTGGGATGGAAATATTGTATGATACCTTTACGTCTCAGTCAGCTAATGGAATCAACTGACAGCATTCAGTCTGTGAGATTAGCTGATTATATTCAGGCTGAAATTACAGCCTAGATTTGTCTCCACTGTCTAACTACTAGACTGTGATTCACAATGCAAACACCAGTGCCCTTGATTCTTTAACTTAATGTTGCAATCAATTTTGTTTCCCATGCTAATGTTCAAACCTACAGAACATTTCCTATCATAAAAATAATTGCAACAAAAATATGTATGATGTACATAGCTTTGTCTTCTACAGATTTTGAAAGAGATGATGGAAGAAATAGACTATGATCATGATGGAACTGTGACACTTGAAGAATGGATTCGGGGTGGTATAACCACCATCCCTCTGCTCGTTCTTCTAGGCATGGAAACAGTGAGTAACAAGCCTGACCTCACAACAATAAGCCAAACTTTCCCAACATGGTATGTTTCTAGAGTAACAATATTTCTAGCTAGGATAGGAGGGTGTTATTATTTGTTGTATAACCTTTCTTTCTACACATTATGCAATGTGACCAACAATAATTGAAATGCAAAATGGAAAATGGAAATTAAACATAAAACATAAATTAAAAACAAACCAAATATTATTTAACAGGGGGGAAAAGCCTGGCAAAAGATATCCATTCAGCTACTTTTTTTCCAAAGCAAAATAATACACTGCTCAAAAAAATAAAGGGAACACAAAAATAAGACATCCTAGATCTGAATGAAATATTCTTATTAAATACTTTGTTCATTACATAGTTGAATGTGCTGACAACAAAATCACAAAAAAATTATCAATGGAAATCAAATTTAGCAACCCATGGAGGTCTGGATTTGGAGTTACATGCAAAATTAAAGTGGAAAAAAAACACTACAGGATGATCCAACTTTTAATGTAATGTCCTTAAAACAAGTCAAAATGAGGCTCAGTAGTGTGTGTGGCCTCCACGTGCCTGTATGACCACCCTACAATGCCTGGGCATGCTCCTGATGAGATGGCAGATGGTCTCCTGAGGGATCTCTTCCCACACCTGGACTAAAGCATCCCCCAACTCCTGGACAGTCTGTGGTGCAACGTGGCATTGGTGGATGGAGCAAGACATGTTGTCCCAGATATTCTCAATTGGATTCAGGTCTGGGGAACAGGTGGGCCAGTCCATAGCATCAATGCCTTCGTCTTGCAGGAACTGCTGACACATACCAGCCACATGAGGTCTAGCATTGTCTTGCATTAGGAGGAACCCAGGGCCAACCCCACCAGCATATGGTCTCACAAGGGGTCTGAGGATCTCATCTCGGTACCTAATGGCAGTCAGGCTACCTCTGGCGAGCACATGGAGGGCTGTGCGGCCGCCTAAAGAAATGCCACCCCACACCATTACTGACCCACTGCCAAACCGGTCATGCTGGAGGATGTTGCAGGCATCAGAACGTTCTCCACAGCGTCTCCAAACCCAGTCACGTCTGTCACATGTGCTCAATGTGAACCTGCTTTCAACTGTAAATTCGCACCAGTGGCGAATTTGCCAATCTTGGTGTTCTCTGGCAAATGCCAAAGGTCCTGCATGGTGTTGGGCTGTAAGCACAACCCCCACCTGTGGACGTCGGGCCCTCATACCACCCTCATGGAGTCTGTTTCTGACCGTTTGAGCAGCCACATGCACATTTGTGGCCCGCTGGAGGTCATTTTGCAGGGCTCTGGCAGTGCTCCTCCTGTCCCTCCTTGCACAAAGGCAGAGGTAGCGGTCCTGATGCTGGGTTGTTGCCCTCCTACGGCCTCTTCCATGTCTCCTGATGTACTGGCCTGTCTCCTGGTAGCGCCTCCATGCTCTGGACACTATGCTGACAGACACAGCAAACCTTCTTGCCGCAGCTCGCATTGATGTGCCAACCTGGATGAGCTGCACTACCTGAGCCACTTGTGTGGGTTGTAGACTCCGTCTCATGCTATCACTAGAGTGACAGCACCGCCATCATTCAAAAGTGACCATACCATCAGCCAGAAAGCATAGGAACTGAGAAGTGGTCTGTGGTCACCACCTGCAGAACCACTCCTTTATTGGGGATGTCTTGCTACCTGCCTATGCTTTCCACCTGTTGTCTATTCCATTTGCATAACAGCATGTGAAATTGATTGTCAATCAGTGTTGTTACCTAAGTGGACAGTTTGATTTCACAGAAGTGTGATTGACTTGGAGTTACATTGTGTTGTTTAGGTGTTCCCTTTATTTTTTTGAGCAGCATAAATAAATGTATACGTAACTACCGTTATGAATACCAAAAGCCACTTCTTTATTATTCTTTATTTTTTCTTTCATTTATCTTCTTTTCTACTTCTTTTTCTATATTTTTTTTCACTTTTCTATTATTTTTCTACATACTTTTCTCTTTGTTTTTTACTCCATGAAAAATGCATTTAATAAAAATTAATTTAAGAGTGGGAGCCCAATAGAATCCCAAAGGTGGACATTCCACAATTAGAAGCTCTTCTCCCGCATACTGAATGAATCCGGCTTTGAAAACAAGTCATCTTCTGAAGGGCCTCTTATGTAGAACTTCACATCTAGAAAGATTTGTAATAGGAAAGGAAATCTCTCAGATATTCAGATTTCAAGCTTTTGTAATTTTGAAAATTAGTACCAATACTTTAAACTGTACCCAAGAAGCAATTATGGGAATTAAGTTGAGAAAAGGTTCTATACCGAATGTGACCTTCTGAAGGAAATTAGATATATCAATCAGAATCTGCTTACAAGAAACTAAAGAAAAGTATGAAAACTTTCACCAATAATCTAATTATAGTTTGCAATTATTTTTATTAACATTTGCATTGCTTGGTGGACTATAAGGAGAGGATTGAAGAAATGTTGTCCATTGCAAAGCAATCATTTATCTAATTTTTACTTTCAGAAAAGTTTAACATACTGCTTTTGATATGTAACATTCATAACAATATGTATGTTACATATGTTATCTCTAAGGGATAAAGCACATGCGGGATAGTGTAGTGTAAAGCAAAAGAGCTTCCAATGAACATTCACTTGAATATACACAGCCTCTTAGACTCTTTTAAGTCTCTGACCTTCTGAGAGTGCAAATATTGCAAAATCCAGATTCTCAATTTCCTTTCTAGCCACAGACACTAAGAACATCTTGACTGTCTGGACAATATCCAAGGATTGTGTTAACAGTTATCCAAAGCTTCTAAAAAGTGAAGGAGGTCAATATAAATAAATTGGATTAGGTTCAAATTAAATCTAATCATATAGTATTTAATTGTGCATTGTTCTATTATAGTGCTATGGAACCAATATCCATTTTACCCCCTTCATCTGCTCTAGATTCTTGAGACATACAGTACAAGCAACCTTTTGAATTCCTGGTGTAAACATTGTCAACAGCAGGAGCGATTTACTCAGTTTCACTTCTATAATCTCATGATTTAGGAATCCTATCTTTAGAAGGTAATGTGGTCATCTGATGGATTTTGAGAGATTATCTGATGCTCTTGACTTCTTGAGCAATCAGATAGAAAAAATACAATAGGAGAGTGAGAGAGAGAGATTCTTAAAAATAAGGGTATTAGTCATCAGCCCTAGTAATTACAGTTGTGTACCACCAAAGGTAATATGCCTCTGAATGTCAGTTCCCGAGGAACACAAGTAGGAGGATGTTAATGGGCTTTTTATGAGGTTTCCATAAGCTTTATTGACTATTGTGGGACAATAATCTCAAACTATGTACGTTTTTTTTCTGATCCACTACATTACTTATTAGAAGATAAGCAGCATATTTTGTTATCTGGCAAAAAACCTGGGATAATAAAGTTGTATAAAGTTCTGTTCATTTAAAAATTGTGAATTCTATATTTTATAAATTTTCTATCCAGGATAGGTTGAATGGTTGCTTTTTTCTTTTCTTTCAACATTTTGATAGCATGTCACTTCCTATTTTACGTGGCCACATGGTAAAAGGCCATTTGTTCCTTTGGAAACAGCTGGCCTGATTTAATGTCTACAGTCCCCTATACTTGTCTGTTTCATTGGGATTAGTGGATTCTGCCTAATTTTATAATTTTTTGGATTAACTCTCATGAGTCCCAATTAGAAGGCTTTGCTTTGTTCTCAAGGGAGTATTGTTTGTGATCTTTTTGTAAATGAGTGAAATACAAAATAAAATAAAGTGAAAATGCAAAATAAAAGGCAAATGAACTGAAAATTGTATAATGCAACTGTTGAAAATCACCTCCATGAACTTACTGGTGCAACTTTGGTGCTTGGCTAACGGTTTTATCTGGCTCAAATTAGGAATCCCTAAGCTAAATGTTTAGGGAGGGGAAAGACCAAGTTGCATTGAATAGTATAAAAATATTAGTGTTTTGTGCCTCTGTAAGTAAATGTAATCCGAGATTAGATTTTTTGCTGAAGTCTCCATGCATATCACTGTATCCCAGCTAGACATGCTAGCCACTATAACTATTCAAAAGAGAATATTTGAAATTGTATTATACAGATGTTAGTAATAAAGCACTCTGGAGTACCTTTTGCTGTGAAGGCACTCATGGAATCATGTTGATTCATTCTCTTCCAAATTAGGTACTTGCTTTTTCAGTACTTATCACAGAGGTGATTGCATATAGTGTACTCTACTGCCAAATACTGCACACCTCTATGGGGAGGTTTTCCTACGCATAAGATTGATGTTCACCTTAATGACACAATGAGAATAATATCTGGAACCCTTAAATCCACACTGCTCTCGTCTCATGGCTTCATGTTCTTTCTAACATTGCACCTCCTGACTGATCCCAGATGACAACAGACAGTTTGAGAGTGGAATAAAATAAACACGCCGAATGGCCGAGAGCCTGCAATGTGACTAGTGCACCAGAACAAACTACTGTATAATACATAGCATTCAAGAATGTCTCAAGAAATTTCAAGGCACCTGGGATGACTTCATTCCAGCCACACCAGAAGCAGTTAGATGGTTAGCTTCCTTATATATTGAATTATAACATCTATCACATTGCAGTTCTATGGCTCCATATTATGGTGATTTTATTATGGTTTTATCTTAATTTAATATATTATCTCCTATATTGTACTGTCTACACATGCACACACACGCGCACACACACACACACACACACACACACACACAGAGTTTAAACTAAAACTGTATTTTAATGATTGCATGACCTCTGTTGATGTCATATGTTAAATAAATAAATAAAATAGAGGTGCTACTATTGACAGGACACCCACCCATGTTTTATATTTGTCAGAGTCGCTGGTAACACCTTCTACTCACCCCCAAAAAAAGTCTACCATCCATTACAGATAATTGTAATTATATCATTCTATACTAATTGCTGAGAAAAACAACATATTTACATTTTTACAAATTCAAGTTATAATCCATTAGAATATTCAATCTTTGTCTTTTGACTATATGATACTACATAAATTATTTAGACTAATTTCCCCAAAATGGTAGCCAAAAATATTGGACAATGGCTATTTTGATTGACTTACCCACTGTAATCAGACAGAATCTCCAATCAAAATAGTTATTGTTGGAGATCATAGAAATGTACTGTAGCATATCAGGAGAAGATCAAGTCAAGATAGGTTAATGTATTCTCTAGGTAATTATTTATCATGAGTCTTAGATTATTTTCTTGCATGGTAGTAAAAGTTTAATTTTTAAAAAATTCCGTAGCTGCTTCTTCAAAAAAGAAAGAGGAGCTAGCAAAACTATAACTTAGGTTAATTCAGACAATTATTTACAGGTTGTTGACATGCCAATTAAGTTCAATAAGAGTATCTGTGTGAGGAAAACTGATGAATGTTTTCTACAATTCTTTTGTTCTGATAATATTAGTTCACATTATGAAGAGATAATATCGATAATTGTGTAAAGCGTATATTTCTGTGATTGAGTCATTCGTGGATCATTGGAGATTTATCATACTGATTCTTCTCTGCTAAATTAACTCTTTTTTAAAAAAAAATCCCTACAGAATATAAAAGATGATGGCCAACACGCTTGGAGGCTGAAACATTTCAAGAAGCCTGCCTACTGCAATTTTTGCCGGACTATGTTACTGGGGGTTAGGAAGCAAGGCTTGTGCTGTTCCTGTAAGTCCCTGCAGATGCACCATAATTATGGCTATTGAGATTACCTGCATGTTAGTTGGGAAGGGTCATGCCAAAATCTCCCCTAAAGATGGGGAGAGGATTTCTTGATTTAGTTTCTGTTTAATCTTAAAACAGAGATAGTAAGACTTCAATATTTCCAGTAGGTTCCTTTCTCAAAGGAAGCTTGAGATTTTTCCAGTTGTACACCATTTATATTATAGAACCAGATACCAGATAATCCACTTTCAGGACAACCAAAGTAACAACTCAGAGAGAATAGTCTTTTCTAGGATTTGGATGGATCTACTTAAAAAGTTGAATGTTGTGTGCTTTAAGAGCTTCCTGTTGTCACAGCTGTTCTTTTCAATTGAATAAATTAATTAGTGTCAATGATACTGAAGAATCCCAAAGACTAAAAAAGTTCATGTTTAAAAAATATTATAAGAGGAAACCAAACAACAGTCTTTTACTGAAATAGATTATTTTACAAAAGCCTAGATCAGGGGTGTCAAACTCATGTCATCATGGCAGTGTTACATGACATATCAGGACGTTTTCCCCCTTTGCTAAACCAGGCGTAGGTGTGGCCAGCATGTGATGCATCTGGCCTGTGGGCCAAGAGTTAGACAGCCCTGGCCTCGATGCAAGAGGCATGTCCTAAGTTGCCATCTAGAGAAAGCTTGGAGGCCAACCTTGGGACAAGAGTTTCAAATATTAAGGTAGGATAGATGGCTATTGAGAAGTGTCACTGGATTCAGTAAAACATAATTTATAGTAAATTAATAAAGATGGCAACTGTTAATACATTACTTTCAAAGTTTAACTTATGGGAATCTGAGGTTCAGAAGATATATAAATATATTGATTGTAAACCCCATGCGGAGAAATGACATCAACTAACAACACCAGGTAGATGTTAATCCTGAGGGGTAAAAGAGTCACATCCTGAGGAAACCCACAACACAAAAATTCAGGACTCAATCTCTCCCTCTGGAATTGCACTTGAAAAAGGAAGGAGGAGAACCACCATAGTACTGCTCCCAGCCCCCTAAGCCAGTTCAGAATTTTATCATAATTGATGGTATTGAAAGTTGCTAAAAGTTCAAGGAGAGCTAGAACAAATGTACCACCTCTGTTCCCAGCCAGCCAGAGGTCACTCACAAGTGTGATCAATTCCATCTCAATAGCGAATGGGGAATCTACTACCCTGGGTTATGACAACAGTTTACTCGTTTAGAATTTTCCCAAGAATTGTATATATAATTACATACATGGAATAATATATTTTAACAGCCAAACTTTAGAAGTAGCTGGAAATTGCCCTCAATACAGTATTTTAGAATGATTCTCTTTTTTTCCCCTTTCTACAGTTTGTAAATATACTGTCCATGAAAGATGTGTGTCCAAAGATATTGCTCCTTGCATCAGTACTTATGTAAAATCCAAGAGAAATACAAATGTAAGTGAGGCATATGTGGAAGATCAGTACTATGTGTCCACTATTTAATCATCTGCCATAAATTCAAAAGCCATCTGTATGTAGAACATGCAGCCCATACTATCATACTAATGCTATTTTAGTAAAAGAGGTCTCTCTCTTAAGACAACTGTGATTTTGATATAATATATACATATCAGTCTCAAATGGTGGAGTTTATATCTGGGGCAGCATTTGCAGATACGCTTTAGGATTAATTTTTGTTTGCAAAGTGATAATGTGTTCTTTTTGACTCCATTTAAATCTTGTTGCCTTAAATGTTGTATTTAGTGAAAATCAGCATTTAATATAACGTAGGTCCACAAAAATACTGCCTTCCAGATCTTCCCATCTTCAGTACCTGAACCAAACTCAGTTAATTACTTCAACCATATTAATAGGTACACTAGATAAATAATACTGTACATCAACAGTACTAATAAGTACTACTAGAGAAATTAAAACTGTGCTGAAATTGTAACTCTGTTAAGATTCAAAGGGCATGCTCTCTGTTGCAAAAAAAAAAAAAAGCCAAGAGTTGCAGTTAGTACAGGAGCTAAATTGAAACTTTGGTTTTGAATCAGATATTGAAACATTAGAGAGATGTAGTTGTTTACAGTGTATGCACATGGGTATACAATACTGATTAAGAGCTGCTTCCATGGGTATGCACATTACAAGTTATAATGTAATGGTGAGTGGGAAAGACTTTGGGACATGGGGCAAAGAGATGCTAACTAGGGAACCATCAGATAAGAGACAGCATAGTCTTCAGCTGCAGACTGAGCAGAGCAAGAGGCTCTGAAGGGACTCTTCATAAGTTCTCAGACTCTAAAGACGATAGCAGGAGAACTTTCCCACTTGCAAAATTCGATTAACATAGCTTTACAGCAAATTAAATTTAGTGTATCTGGTCATGTTCCCTGTCTGGTCTACCAGATAAGGCTGATAGTTAAGCTATTTACCTACAACCATTTATGTTTTCATAAATGTATAGACAGGCAGCCCCATAGTGCTTTTCAGCATTCTCGGGGTGGTTTACAATGACAGCATATTGCCCCCAACAACCTAGATTCTCATTTTACCGATCTCTGAAGGATAGAAGGTTAAATCAATCTTGACTCCTGTGTCAGGACTGAATTCCAAGCTGTGGGCAGAGTTTGTCTGTAATGCTGCATTTTAACCACTGTGTCATCAGGGCTCTGGTATAAATGTCTAGAAATAATCAGAGAAAACAATTCCCTAAACTGAAGATGGGAACAGTTCCTGTACTAGAAACTTCCCTAAATTATTAATATCTTCCCTTTCTACCAAGCTAGTTGAACAATTTTGCATTTCTAGGTTATGCAGCATACATGGATTGAGGGCAATTCCCCAGCCAAGTGTGATCGATGTCATAAAAGCATCAAATGCTACCAGGGAATTACCGGACTACATTGTGTATGGTGCCAAATCACAGTGAGTATGTGAAGAGAATGCAGTCTTTTTATTTTTAACCCCAAAATATGGAAATCTATTTAGTCACAACAGTTTGTTATACATTTAAATTAATAAATTTTGTGACATGTTTGTAAGAAATAAAGGTTCATCTTCCATTACTACTGTAGCAATCCCTCCTAATCCCCAAAATAGCCATTATTCAGTAAATTATAAAGAAATCATAAATGCTAAAAATATTGTAGCTCAACAGTTCATGCCACTATACATCACCTCTTTTATAACCCTGATTCTGACATATATGAAGTAAATCTTTGTGAAAAGGAAGGTCTACAAGAAGGCTTCAGAGGCAAAATTGCTCAAGGAACACATCCAGGATTGGATGATAACAATGATATTACCCACTTTGCAACTATTGTGAACTATTATAAGCACCACTGTGGTACAAAAATAAAGCTCATAGGATGCATTGCTTTTTTTCTATTTGAAGGCATTTATTTTTATCGTTATGTGTGGTGAATGGTACTACATGCCTCTTGAGTACAATGACAGGTACAGAAGTTTACCAGATCTGCAGATATTAGGGCAGGAAGAACAGAGCTGTTTAAAAAACATGATTTCTGATTTTATTAATTTAAACTCTTCTCCTTTTCCAAAGAACTCAAAGCAGTTCTTTGAAGAAACAGCAACAGAAACAATTTCATAGAGTTACAAGCTGATTACAACAGAAAAGCATAACCTCCCACAATTCCTGAAGCTCCTCCAGAGCTCCTCCTAAAAGTTAGCAGCAAATCATAATTTATAATGTGATAGAGGAGGGTATACTCTTGGACAGTTGTAGCTTCCAAGTGATCTTAAAAGTCAAACCATGTAAAACACATTGTCCATGAGCAAGGTCTTCCAGTCCAGAAAAGGGCACAGTTGGTGTACAACATGGATCTATGCAAAGGTCCCCCTGACAGGAATCATGATTCTAGGAAAATCTCACAAATTGTGCACCAGCTCAATCTGAGGAAGTGTGACCCTTTTCAGATTTCAATGGTGATAAATCACCAGACGCTGAAAGGACCCAAAGCATAGAGCCACTCCATCTTGCCAGGTCTGGACTGTGGGATCTTCCCTGTCTAGACACTCATAGCCTCCAGACATTTGGTCAGTCACAATAGTATCTGCCAAGCCAAGGCTAGAGATGTATAACTGTATCATGGGCATATTTCCCCCTCTCCATTTTGGTACAAAGAATCACTATTTTCTCATTAGCTTAATTCCTTAAGGAATTAACTCTCCCAATAGAAAGCAATGACTTTTCTGCTGTGCTGTAGACTAAAAGCCATCTTATCAAAGAAACATCAAAGAAACATCAGGTGCTTTGCTAATCTGATATTATAATTTTCTTGATCACAAGTAAAGAAA
The DNA here is from genome assembly GCF_049901715.1 of Pseudonaja textilis. Lineage (NCBI taxonomy): Eukaryota > Metazoa > Chordata > Lepidosauria > Squamata > Elapidae > Pseudonaja > Pseudonaja textilis. The sequence continues at coordinate 53,947,536 of NC_141993.1, read as the reverse complement.
AAAATTAGAGGATCAAATGGATATGGGAACAGGAAAGTAAACATTGGTACATGCTGTTTTCTCTTTTTTTTTAAAGCTTCACAACAAATGTGCCTCACATGTGAAACCTGAATGTGATGGTGGGCACCTCAAAGACCACATCTTGCTGCCTTCTCAGATCTGCCCAGTTGTTCTGGTAAATGAGTCAGCTTGGCACATATCAAATTGTTTTAATGAGTGATATTTTCTTGTTGATTCAATTTCTGTCTCACTTAAGGCAACTGGATAATATAGTCTCATGATCCAAAAGGTTTTATCCAAGCTGATTTAGTTAATTAGATTAGCCATTCCAAGCCTGGTATTCCCCTGTAATATTTGCGAATTGCACCATGAATAAAGGGCTGAAGCAATTCTTTTAATTTGGAAATATTACAGAAAAGGCCAGTAAAAGGGACCACGATGATTCAGAATGATTCTACAGAGAAAATGGATAATAAGACTAGATAATCCAGTGGAAGTCTTTCCATAGTTGCTAATCATGATGGCTTTATACCTTCTCCAAGATCAGAGGCATTATGTCTCAATTAAATCTTGTTTGTGGGAATTTTATGGCTACCGTTATGCAGAAGCTACTTTGGGGGTGATATTTTTAGAACTTAATTATAATTTGTAGCAAAATTGCTAGGTTATCCAAGATCATTTGGAATTTATAAAATGCATGTCCTGTACCAAATGATAAGTTTTGCACTGTTTAATAGGCAGCATTTTAGTACCCATGTGTTATACAATATCCTTAGTCTTTTGTGGTCTTACATATTTTTATACTTAGAATTCTATCATTTCCTCTCTGTTTATGTCATTAGTACTTCTTTGCTATCTATTTTTAAATGTCCATATCCATCTTTGACTCTTCAAAAGGATAGGCAATCCCACTCACGAAGATCAGAGAGTGAATCACCATCCAGCACCACCCCCGAGGATACGAACATGATCTTCAGATACAATACTACCACAGTGGATGAACATGGACTGCAGGTGGGTAGCTGATAGCATCTTTTCTCCCTTGTACATGTATGGTTGTATTTACTCATGCAGAAGCACTTTCATCATTGTGACCAGTAGTGGGCCACTTTGGAGAAAGATATACAGAGTCAAATATATTAGTCCTTTAACCTGCTTATAAACCACTCTGAGACTAAATAGCCCCAAAGCAATGTATGCCCCCACCTAAAAGCCACCATTCCCTTCTCCATTTCCATATATAAAGTCAAATAGCCTGGAAGTTGCATCTTTCTTTGTATTAACATTGGAACAGTATTTTTCTTTTTTTTGCATTCCTGGAGGCAATTCGATAGTTTACATTCATGTTTCTCAACCTGAGCATTCTTAAGAGGAGTGGACTTCAATTCTTAGAATTCCTCATCAAGCATGGTTCTGGGATTTGAAGTTTGTGTATCTTAAAGTTGCTGAGATTGAGAACCATTGGTTATGGAACGGAAGGAAAATTACATGCCATGTTGCATTTTTCCCCCCCTAATATCTTGCTTCCACCTTCCAGCATCTGTTTTTTTGAGGTACATGACTCACTCTGCCTAATGGAAGACCTTGCCGCAGTCCACAAATTATTATGTTAAACTGTGTATGTGTTAATAGCAGAACATTCATCCCCATAGAATTTCCTCTAATTTAATATTCAGCGTGCCTTCTCTTTGAAAAAAATATTATAATGATATAGAATCGATGCTTGCAAATGTTTGATTAGGCTAATATGTGTCATGCCCTTAAGAATTTAATCACTTGATGTGTATCAAAAAGGTGCAGGACATCACAAGCCTCCTAAATGAAGATGTCCATTTATTATTCTGTGTCCAATTTGGATACGAATTTTGTCCCAGTGTATAGCAAGACAATGTGCAAAAAAGGTGCAAAGAATAGCACAGTTTGGAGGATTGTAATGTTTCTCCATTTTACTAAATCCTATTTACCTAACTTCTTTCTAGTTAGTTGTTTTGCTTCATCTGTAACTCTGCCATAACACTTCTTTCTCCTCCTTTCTGCACAACGTTTGTATATTGTGCAAGGAGTCTGCTTGTTTGATATCCACTTTGGTTTTCAGATCACGCCTAAACCAGGAACACACCCATTGCTGGTATTTGTGAACCCCAAGAGTGGAGGAAGGCAAGGAGAAAGGTATGTTTCCCCCTTCTTTTGGAAACTTGTACATTTCCAGGATTTAAGATTGTGATACAAAAAATGCACCAATAAATTGTTGTAGGCAAATAAATTATCTTCAGGCAAATGTTTTATAGCAGATTTTCCCCTATATTCAAACTGTAATGTTCCTTATAAAGTGCAGTTATGATTCCAGGTATTTTTACCATTACTCTTACAAGTATAAGAACAAGCAAAATAAGCTTACCTTTGAACAAGGAGCCCTTGGGGTCAGTGGTCAGAATGCAGTATTGTACTGCATACATTGCCCACAGCCTGGAGTTAGATCCTGACAGGGCTCAAGGTTGACTGAGCCTTCCATCCTTCAGAGATCAGTAAAATGAGGACCCAGATTACTGGGGCAATACGGTGATGTTGTAAACTGCCCAGAGAATGCTGTAAAGCACTATGGGGTAGTATAAAAGTCTAAGTGCTATTACTAAGTGCTATAAGCTTCTGTGAATGTCCTGAAGCAGGAAACTGCTATAGTTTAGCACCAGAATATCAATTTTGAATGCAGACTCCAGAATCCAGATTAAATAATTTGCATTTTGAGATAATGGTAAAACAGATTTCAGAGTAGAACTCTGGAGAGGTGCTACCAGTCAATGTAAAATGTTGGTTAAAAAAATTGATGTTTGCCTAGAATAGTTGACCAGGCTGGCTGAGATTATTGGAAGTTGTAGTTCAACATCACCTGGAACTATAAAATTGTAGAACTGGAAGAAGCCATTAAGTGTAATTCCCTGTTCAAATGAAAATGGAAGTATCCAAAATAGGTGGCCACCAAGCCATTACTTGAACAAATCTAGCAAAGGGGAGCATACTATCTTCCTTGCTAATTGATTCCATTGACAATCTGCCCTTCCTGTTACGAAGCTTTTCCTAACACTCAAATGGAATCTACTTTCCTATAACTAAAGGCTATGTTTTCCTGCTGTACACATTGTCAGAAAACAAATCCTCACTTTTTTTCTGTAAATCTGAAAGCATTATCATGCTTTTCCCATTGCCTTCATTCATCTTTCCTTAAATCCCTCAAGTCCACTTCCCTGAGCCTCTTCAAGGACTTCATAACCTCCTTTCCTAACCTCAATTGATTCTGTACATAGCTTTTTTTGATGCCATATCTATAAATCAGTCTTACTGGCATGTATTCTTCCTTGGTGACTGCCCCTCCCCTTTTTATGTGGTTCTTTTATTTAGAAATTTCCCCTAAAGATTGTTTCTTTGTTTGTGCAAAGGTAAGCTTCTTTTGCTGTGTTCCGTTTTTTTTGTTTTTAATTTTGACTGGGGGGAGAGAATGCTGATCTTAGTGACTCCTGTTTTAGGAATTCCCACCCAATCTTTGAATAATTTTCACTTTCGTGTTTCTTGCCACGGAATCCTACTTTTCATTGATTGAATTTATTAATTTAAGTTTCCATTAAAATCAATTACATTATATAGTACATTACATAGTCATTTTATCTCATGTTCTTGCTTACTTCTACTTCCTCAATTATTGTAGTTATTCTCATAATAAGTGTAGCTAAAGCTCTGGTGACCTTGTCCACTATTAGAAGAAAAAAGTAATCTGCAAAACAATGGAAAAAATAATAATTTTCCTTGACTCTCCTTTTTACAGCTGTTGACTCTTATTTTTCTTACTTTTAGGGTACTTAGGAAATTCCATTACATACTCAATCCCAGACAAGTTTACAACCTGGATCGTGGAGGACCTAATCCTGGGTATTGAAATTCAAAACATGGCCTTATTTCACATATTTGCTTGTTTGTTTGTCATATTTAGAAATTGTTGGTCTTCCTTATTATTACTTGTTTCCTTTGTGTTGTCTCTGATCTATTCTTTTTATCACTTCACTTCTTTTTTCTCTTTGCTTCTTTCCTAAGTTCAATTTCTCTTATTTCCTCCTCCTTCCCTACATAAAAGCTTGTTCATATGCCCTTAGATTGAGAATCTCAGCTGATTGTTGGTCTTTTAAAGTATGTATATGCTGGGTTGTATTATATTTGCTACATTTGTGTTATTGAGTCAACTGGATCTCTATCAATTCATGAAAGAATACGTGTGGATGTTTCATTGTAATACAAAGGATCAATACAGCAGATGTTATTTGCAGCTGAGATTATTTAGTGTGTTGCTGTTAGTGGAATTATATCTAAAGTTTACATAAATACTAAGAAATCTATGATTTGAGCAGGAATAAATAGAAAATAAATCTCATTCATAAAGTGTAGATTGGACTCTGAACTGCATTATTTCTTTGTCAACTAGATTGCACTTAATCATTCACCTGTTCAGTTGAGAATAGCAAAATATCTTTTTTAAAATCCTGATCAGCACAACTAATATGCTTTTCTGTGTGTTCACTTCTGTATACTATTGTAGAATTTGAAAAGCAACCATCTAAATCAGACCTTCCTCAGTCTTATACCCTCCAGATAGTTCAGATTATAAATTCCAGAATGTACTTGGAAGGTTGGGGGAGGATGTGGCATTTTTCATACTGTACAATAAGCATCCGTTTCTAAACTATTTCCTTTTTTTGCCTTCTATTTTTTCTTAGATTAAATTTTTTCCGTGATACCCCCGACTTTCGTATTTTGGCTTGTGGAGGGGATGGGACGGTTGGATGGATCCTGGACTGCATAGGTAAATTAGGATCTGTCAATAGTTGATAAATGAAATTATCATTAGAAGCATGGATCGAGTCTAGGGTCACTGCTAAGAGAAGGGAAGGAGAGGCTGAGGTTCTTCTTTCTCATGAATATGCATATCTCTGTCCAGTGTAACAAAAGAAACTGAATTAGAGAACTCTGACAAGAAAGGAGGATAGTTATCATCTACTTCTTCATGGTTGTTAAGATAAGGAGCTACAGTGGCACAGATTAAAATCAACAAGCAAAGTTTAGATGAAAAGAGTAAGCCTAGGTTTTAACCTTCTTGCTATGAGGAGCAGAGAAGGTGGCTATTTACACATCTTGTAATCAATTATATTAACATTCATTATTTACAATTTAATTTATAGTATACCACCAGTGTGATAGTGTCAACTCCCCTCTCCTGCAGTTTCGATATTGGCTATAGCTGTATGTTCTGACCATCACATCAAGCTTAATAAAGGCTGAGGAAGGACCTCTGGAAAGTAGCTTAGCTATTATTTTGCTTGTGGCCACTCACTGTAAGATTTATCTCCTTCTCTCAGAGACTCTAAATTTTAGAAATATTTCATACCATGGCAATCTTTGTGCCTATCTTGTAACAAAAAAAAATGCAGTCCCTTAAAGATGGGGAGAAATGTTGTTGGGGGCAATATGCTGACATTTGTAAACTGCTCAGAGAGTGCTGTAAAGCACTGTAAGTGGTCTATAAGTCTTAAGTGCTATTGCTATTCCTATTGATTAAACTGTGGCAGGAGGGAGTGATGCAGATGTAGAGATAATGTTCATCATAATTATCAGAGACTCCACTATACTAATCCCCAACTCCTTCCTCCCCCTCCACCCTTTCTTTCACTAATAATCGATTCTCATCCATTACATCTATCATGTTGAGGCCAAGTCTTCTAGACAATTTGCTCCAGGTACATCATGTACTCTCCCTGCTGTTGCTTTTTATTTTTAGTCAGTGAACACAATTCAAGTGAATTCTATTCCCTTGGGAGTTATTAGGCTTTATTACTCCTGTGAGCTCTCCTCTGGCAGATGTTGCAAAAGAAGGTCATCAGACCCAAAGGCCTATCTGTGGGCCTCTGATGGTTGCTTATTTCTTTGCAGATAAAATGAACTTAGCAAAGCACCCTCCTGTGGCTATCCTGCCATTGGGAACAGGAAATGATCTTGCCCGCTGCCTCCGATGGGGAGGAGGTAAATCTCTTAAGTCAGCTCAATGTTTTGGTTCGTTCACCATGATTTCATGCCATGACTTGCCAATGATTCCTCTTGCTAGCAGTCCTATGTGTTGTTGAAACCTGTCAGCTGTTTTTAATGCCACTAACCATTTTCCATGCTTTGTTGCTGTAATGAATATGGGGAAATTTCATGGAAAGGTAGCTTCACTTTACCACCCAGAAGATAAGTGGAGAAAATTAAACATTTTTTCCACAATTGAACACCAAGGAGCCAATCAGTTTTCCTTCTCAGATGGGCATGTAAACAGAGGAAAGAGAGCAGGCATTCTCTTGTTTTTGTTTTTTGTGCTTCTCCTTTGATGCCAGCTAATTGCAGAGGAAGACAAAAGTTCCATATTTGGCAGCTACGGGAGAGGAAATAGTGAATCTGGGCAAAAAAACTTGACCAGCAAAGCTGGTTGTAGTATAGATCTGCTGCATTTTGTGGATTGGGATGTGGGCTGTGTAAACTTTATGGCACGTATATGTGTGAGGGATCCTGGAGTTTAGCAAACATCTATTTCCTGGGATAGTAGGAACTGAGATCAACTTATTCAAGAGATATTTGTTCATTTTTCTTTATTTTCCATTTGCAACATAAGTTTCTGGTCTTGTTTTATATAATTTATATTCTTAAGTAGTACTGATTCTGGAAAAGAAATCTAATCTTTGCATACACTTTCCTATCGGGTCATGCTACTGAAAGAAGAGGGTGGCCACTTACCACCTTTTTTGTAAAACAGTGGTAGAATGGGTTTTTAAAATGATTCGTACAGTGGTGGGCTGGAACTGGCTCACAAGATCTGATTATTAAATTTTCTGGAATGTTATGAGCTACTTGAATACAGATATGAGCTATGATGCTTATGGTGCAGAGTAGTGGCAGCAATACATTTGGGATTGTTAATTGTTATACATTTATAAGTACACCACTGAGATATCACAACTAACATACTTAATTGGCTCTCCCCTGGGGAGTTGTGAGATAAGAGTATGGACATCTTGGTAGAAATGCATGTATGCTGAAGCCATCATGCCCGGTGTGCATGCATACGGTATTAAAGTACCATTGGAGGCTCTTCACAATCACTCTTGATCTCCATGATGTGGATGCATTCTTATTTAGAGTACATATCCCATGAAGATATCCCACAATATTCACCATGCAGCCAGCAGCTATAGACAATCAATAACTGTATTACTCACAAAGTACTGCTTCATAGTACTGCTTCAATTTGAACTATCCTGCAATTTAACATTATTATTAGGGCTGGGATTTTAAATGATCCTTATATGGAATGCACATTGTTTGCTCGCCAAGAGACTGATGCCAATGTTTTTGCCACCAGCAATTAATTGAGAGTTGGAGATGGAGTACAAGGCCTCAGACTTCAACCCAAAATCCAGTTATGTTGTTGGGGAAGCTTATGCTACATCAGATTGATTTCTGCTTCAAATTGTAGATTCACCTGCCTTTCTTTTCTGGCTATATATTCTGCACAGCCCATCACTGCCTGGCCTTCTCTTACTCTATTTCCCCATTAATGCTTGGCAAATTCCACCATAACATTCTGTTCTTCATCACCTGTCAATTTTTATTTTTCTATTCCAAGGTTATGAAGGAGGCAACCTAATAAAAATACTTAAAGATATTGAGCACAGTACTGAGGTAATGCTGGACCGATGGCAAATTGATGTCATTCCCAATGACAAAGAGGAGAATGGAGATCCTGTCCCATACAGCATCATCAACAACTATTTCTCCATAGGAGTAGTAAGCAATCTGTGTTATCTTATTCACGTGGCTTTCCAAATATCTAGGACTACAATCCTATCATCTTTTACCATGCTGATAAATTTTAAGTCTCAATTTTTTCATTTTTTTCCTTCATACTATTCTCAATGCATTGGAGTATCAAGGTCATTAATAAGAACATAATTAATTATGGAAGGACTGCAGTAGAGAATTGATTTGGGAAGCAAAGGGAGGTATAATAGAAGGATCATTTCCATAGTATATGCACTTCAGAAGTTTGTGGCAAGGCATTCTGCCTGTTTGCTTCTGACTATTTTTCACCAAAATCATTATCGAATAATAAAACAAATAATAACACCATACAGAGTATATCAGTGACAGCAACATGCCAAATGACACAACAGGAGAGTTCACCCAAACTTCTGGATAAACAGTTTGGCCTTTAGCTGAATTCCATAACTGGAGCACTTCAGACCAAAGGTCTGATAAATGCATATTGTTCAAAAGACCTTATTTACTGGATGTTAGCTTCTGGACAAATACATTTGAGAAAGATGACCAATAAGATACCAACAAGGACCTGAGTCACGTAGCTTGGATTTTTCTTAATAGTATAGGAGCTGCCAGTTCTGATCCTGCAAAACTGATATACAGTAATGTTTAGTAAGTAATGAAAGTAATGTTTCTATTGTAGGTTGTACAGTGTTCAGATCTGAAGCAGGAAAGTATTGCAGCTCCAATATGTTCTTCCATTTTATTAGCAACTCCCTAAATGAGCTATACTATTTCCTGGATTTACAGGGTACCTCCAGAGGTGGGATTCAAATTTTTAACAAGCGGTTCTGTGGGTGTGGCTTAAGCAGTGGGCATGGCTTGGTGGTCATGTGACTGGGTGGACATGGCTTGGTGGTCATGTTACTGGCTGGGCGTGGCCAACTCAGTATCACTCACATCGAGGCACGCATCTCCTTGCCTGGCCTCTCATGACTGTGGGGATGCTGCAACAGTCGTGTGAAAAATGGTTATAAGTCACTTTTTTCAGTGCCATTGTAACTTTGAATGGTCACTCCACACAAGCAAAGTACCAGCAAAGGAGGGAAAAACACTCCAGAGACATTCCTGAGACAGAAAGTCTAGTCCTGCCAAGAATGTAATAAGGGTTAATGGAGAGGCA